>NC_058029.1:18850768-19026369 GCF_019176455.1 Solea senegalensis
CTCCATTTGTTACCATCTACAGTCTCACCATTACACACGTCACTGGACCTTTAATGTCAGCATGCATTAGACTTTATACGTTAATCACCACAATTTACCTCGGGTAGTAGGTCGTGTAGTTCATGTACAGCTGAGCTGTGCCCGGGTAGTAGGCATGTCCTGTCGGCAGGAGGCGTGGGATCTGTAACACCTGACCAATGGGAGGGTAGAGGGCAGCGGCCTCTGAAGGGAAGACGGGTGGTGCAGGAGTGAAGGAGTATGACGGAGGAGATAAACCTGAGAAGGAGAGAGCAGAGGGAGAAAGGCAGGATCTTGAAATATAAATAAATACATATATATCACACAAACAGTAACAGGAATACACAGTCAGAGTCCTGGTGGTGATAACTGGTCAGTGTTTGTTTCAGAACAAGGTGCTCATGCAGACTTTCAAACAACGACCATCATTATCATTACTCAGCACCTGATACGTGTACAGCACACATGAACACGTCGAGAGTGAAAGCTTCTTAGTGCAGTTTATGTTGAGTGTTTGTTGGGTCCATAGGCAGGTGAGCAGTTTTCAGGTGTGAAACCCTCCATTTCCTACAACATTGGTGTCACTAAAGGTTTTTATCCAACTTCCAAATGTGTAAAAAGCTTCTGTTTTCAGTTTCCAATTTTAAGTCTCCTTGGCATAGTTCTGCTTCCCTTTAAGCAAACCTGTCTGAGAGCACAGAGATGTTGGATCACAGGAGCAGTTGTGGCTATAATTGACATAAATTAATAACCAGTTTATAATATATTCTCCGTTACCTACAGTATTTAGGCCGATCATTAGATAGCATTCTTGCTACTCAAACACTAAACCCCACTAAGCTTTTTTTTTCACTTACTGTCTAACATGTTCTGCTCAAGAATCATTAACATTCTCTCTAATCTTAACATAGTCTCCCTGCAAGTCACACCCGTTCAGCTTCAAGCCCTTATACTTTTCACACATGTGAAAACCAGTTTTTCCATTCCAAACAGTTAAAAAAACAAAAAACATTAGACCACTTTTTTAAAATGTTCCTTGTTTTCAAACTAGGAGTGCACGAGTGCACGTTTATAGAAATGGGCTACAGACATGAAAAACAAGGCACATCTACACACTAGCGTGCAGCTCTGCCCACCTTTCCCACAGCTCCTGATTGGACCAGCAGAGGAGATGCACACCTGAGGTGTGTCAGTCTTCTGAGGCTGAATCCCACAACCACCACTACCAATCTGATAAGACTGGGGAGTCGTAAGCCATTTTGCAATATCGTTTTCTGGGTGATAATGAAGCCGTCTTGCTTACACTTTTCCAAGCCTTTCAGATAGATGTGTATGAATTATTCAAGCAGTGGTTGAAAGGGAGTAAAATTAAGAACGAGTGAAAAACATGCTGCTGCAAAGACGGACGACAAGTTTTAATAATCAGAGTGTGCGAAGTGTAGAATAAACAGATAATGTGAGGTTTCTCAGTGCATGCAAATTGATATTTAATCACACTAATCACACTTAAGAGATTTGACTCCCTCACAAACACACACCAACACACGGTTTTTAAATCCCTCCTTGTTAACCCAGATTTCCTCATCCTCCCACAGTACTAGATTGGAGAAAACCCAGAAACCCTGCCCCCATGGCAGGAGCCCACCTACCCTGCAGTCCCGAAGCACCCCCAGCTCCCAGCAGCACTTACGTCTGGACTTACATGGCGGCGGGCTGAGCCCTGTCCCACTCCTGCCTCGGGTATGTGTGTGTGTATGTGTGTGTGAAAGGGAGCCTCCCATCAGCACCAGGCCCATCTCCTCTGCGCTGCAGGGGAACACTTCCACATAGCGGCTGTTCACGCCCCGCTGGCTGGACATCATGTGCTTGTGGAGCCGCTGAGAGGCCTGAAGTGCTCGCTCTGCTGAGGTCATCTGGATGAAGCAGTCGCCCGATGGACGTCCCTGGAAACAGGCATGGTCAGAAATCACTCCAGCATTCTGAACCTTTCCGCACACAGTTACGGGAATCACTGAATGAAGTGTCTCTGCCTCCATCATGCTAGGTGACGATATTCCCCTTCACCTTTTATGTCACCCACAACAACAGCATTAGCTGGCGGCTAGTTGTTAGTATGCCACTATCTGTGTGTATTGGTTCAATTTGATACTATTTTCAGACTAACATGTTGACATATCATTCCAAAGCCTGTTAGTCAGAAGAAATCATTCATCATGAAAACGTACTGATTGTATCAGAAAGCATGGGAATCTATGGGTGTGTCAGTGCAGTTTTTGCGTGTACCTGCTGGTTGAGGACCATGTGCACGCCATGTGGTCTGATATCATGTGTAAACTCGCCCAGGAAGGTGAGGATGTCCTCTATACTTGCTGTGTAAGGCAGGCCTCTCAGCCTCAGACAGTCCCGCAAACCACAAGGAGGAGGAAGAAGAGACACCGCAGGTAGCACTGACACCAGAGGGGCTGGGGCCACGGGGATCAGAGGGGCCGATGAGTATCGGTTTAACACCTATCACACACAAATACACCATCGTACATTACATTACATACTGTCTACAGCAAAGACAGTCAATTAGCAATATGTAGACAAAAAAAACATGTTATTATATTTATGTAGCAGTGAAGTATGTTATTACATTTATATTTAAGGATGGGAATTATACCACTTTTTTGTGTTCAATACCGATATCACAAATTCGAGTATCTACCGGTACTGATATTAGTCCAATACAGTAATTTTAGAACATTAATGAAGTATGAAGCCAACACATTTGTCATTTCAAAGACATAATTATCCAACTGTGTAACAATTATTAATAAACAGCCCAAACATGAGTCACCTAAAATGCTTTTGCTGATTTTTATTTACATTTTTACAGGCGATATGTTGGATTGTATCGGATCTTACATTTTTATCTCTCGAGATCCGATTTTCATCCCTATTTATATTTGATTTGTTTTCTATTTTCTATTTCTTCTCTTATTATTTTCCCTATTTCATACAGCATTTTAATAGTTTGTTATGTGCCTGACACTGAGCTGCTGTTACACAAATATGCCCCAGTTATGGGATCAAGAAAATAGGTCCCTGGCAGGTTGTATGAACTGCCCAGGCTACAGAAACATTTAATTTGCTGCTTAAGATGTAAGACTTTGCACAAGCTTGTGTAAATTCTTTTTATTCAGTTTTAGTATTACATTATATTTTTTATTTTAAGCTGCACTGCATACATTTTGGATGATTTCTGCTTCTGTTTGGTCTTTGTGAACAGAGCGGACGCAACATTATACGCCGACTGGGGGAGCGTTTGTATGTATACACCACCAGCACAGGGGCAGGTGCCTTTCTCAAACTTATATTTCAGTCATGCACACCACAGATTTAAGCCTGTATTTTTTTAACACCCAAGCATAAGGACATGAACGCTTATCAGTGGTAAACATTTGCACAATATTCCACCTTTTTAAACCGACAGTCGGCAAAGGACAAAGACATGTGCACACTGTGTTTAAAGGTGTCAGGCAGGAGCTGGCTTGTTGCCAGCAGGACGCCAGCATGTTTGCATTTGTAGAGACAGGGAGACCAATAAAAGCTCTCTTAGTCATCCCATACTTGAGAGCAGGAGGAGAGGCCTCTGCATAGATATGCATGTAGGTGTATACTTATTCCACATAGATAAGAAAATGAGTTCACGCGTTCACATGGGGTGGAGCAGAGAGAGAGGGAGAGAGAGAGAGAGTAGCACTCCATCTCGTTATTCAGGTTCACACCCTTAAAATAATTCCTTTTACTAAGTAGTGAAAAGGATCACACCCACTTGTTGTCACTCTCAGCTGTTTCCACACAAACAAACAAACACAATTCCTAAAAATCAGCTTTTTGTTCTCCTTAGAAAAACAAAAAAGATAAAAACAGAAAAGCAAACTTAATCCTAAAACCACAAGATAATTATTTACATACATATATATACGTATATGTGTATGTATATAGATATCTATATCTATATCTAGCTATAGATATATATATACATACATACATACATATGTATAAACCTTTTTACACATCAAAACAAACAGGCAATTCAGAAGTAAACACTGAAGTACACCCACTGTGAGGCAGACACCCTGACATACCTGTTGGACCTCTGCTGCCGTGCTCTTAAACAGTTCGATGTATCTTTTCCCCAGGATTTCCTTGTGTTTCCTCAGAGCACACTGGGCGTGTTCCTCACAAGCAAACAAGACAAAGGCATCGCCTGTGGGACGTCCATCCGGGTAGTGAACAAATAAGATGCCATCCTTCCCTCCGCTGACTGGACACGTCTCTTTAGGACCATCTCCCGGGGAGAAGAAGGTGAGCACCTGCTCGTGTGTGGCGGTGAAAGGGAGACCCCTCATTCTCACGATGATCTGGTCCTCGCGGGAAAGAAATATTGCTACCTCGTTGGAGGTACCTGCCACAACACACAAGGATACAGGCACACCTGCTTAATCACAAGTAAACAACCTGAAATGATCACCCTGTGTGATGTTTGCCGTTCTGCAAGTTCAAATAAGTGTGAAGGGAGCAAAATTTCAGACTCTTCTTTGGTACTATGAACATCAGAGCCACATGGTATCCTACTAGCCTGACAATTATATTTTAATAAATGAACATTGACCTGCTGAAATACTGAATAGCACTACAGTACATTTACATCAGTTGTGATAGGTGCATTATTGCCGTCACACTGAAGTTTGGTCATAGTCCTTATGCACAATGTGCACCCAAAATATGGCACCTCTGAGCCTGATAAGCATATCACTTCTGTTTGGAATTCAGTTCCACAAACTACTTTAAATATATAAAAACTAAACACAAAACATGGTAAATGGGTCCTCATGTGAGATGACCTTAACAGTTACTGCCGGTAAAGAAGACTATGTGAGGTGTGCATTGTTTTTGAGTCTCACCTCCAGCTATTTTCAGGAAGTCTTCTCCTGTTGCTTTGTAAACCTGCCATTAGAAGGAAGGGAGTGAGTGAACAATGGTTATTATCAGAGGTCTACCCATGAAGGAAAACATTTGGGTGATGGGTTTAGGTTAACAACAGGTTACCTCAATGTATCTATTGCCCATGTGGTGCTTGTGTCTCTGCAGTGCCAGGTCTCTGTGTTCTTCATTGACAAAACGAACAAGAGCTTCTCCGTTCCTCCTCCCCTGAGCATTCAGACACAGTGCAGCCCCTCCTCTGTACAACACAACATATAGAGTATTAAGGATCCCTGTAAGGCTTCTGTCAACAGCTGTGTATTATAATGATGATGACTGATGAACGTCAATAAAATACAGTGACCACGTACTTGGCAATGTTGAGACCTCTGAAGAAGCGAGCGATATCCTGATCAGACGACTGCCATGGCAACCCTCTGGCTCTTATCACTGTGTTGTCGCACACTTTCTCCATCTTACTGCTGTACATGCAAGCACACGCAAAGACATCAGCAGAGTAGTTAAAGAAAATAATAGAAAATTTCTTGGACAGTCCTTACTCACCAAGTTCCACTCTCAAATTTTTCACTGACTCTCTCCAAGTTAGAAAATGTGTGACCTGCAATAGGAAAGAATAGAGTTTAGTTTCCACTAATAGTTAAGTGTCATAAATCAAACTATAATTGGATTTATGAACTGAGAGTTTTGTTTTTCCTTTCATCTGACTCGTTATCATCGTTATATTCTAAAATTCACATCTTCACAAACACATCTCAATTCTCAAAAGATAAAATTATTGTTTTGTCCAACCAACATCCCATGATTTGGATATATTCTATTTTTGATCACAGACATTTTTTTTTCCCATCTTTCAATTGTAAGGTCAAAGGTTCTGTTCCTGGCTCTGCTAGTCTACTTTCCAATGTGTCAAAGATGGCAGCTTGTGAATGTGTATGAAAGGAGTGTGACAGAAAAACCGCTGCAGATAGATGTGCTGTGTGACAGTGTGAATGGATGCATGGCAAAACTGTAGTGTAAATCAGCATTGAGTGGTCATCAAGACTAGACCAGCATTCACCATTTCTAAAACACACGCCAATATATACGTCAACCTAATTAATACCTAGTGTGTCACTTGTGTGTAAAAGCATTTATAGCACTCACAGTTTGGCTCAGAAAGCAATGCAAGGATAATATTGGCCATAATCTGGACCTGCTGTACTGCTGCTGTTGCAGGCAATATGGCTGATGGGTCCAGAGCTGATGAGGGATCCCACATGGGAGGCACATCAGCAGGTACATTAACAGCTAGGAATGAGTCAGTCAAGGAAGACAAACAAGGAACAGCCAAAAAATGAAAACAGGATACACTTGTAGAAAGGTGTCTGACTGGTACAAAAAAAAGGTCCACAGGTGTACAAGAGAAACTTTGGCAGAAAGCAATACACAGAGCGAGATGTTAGTTTTCCTGTTCCAGTGGGTGTGTGGGGTTTTCACTGTTGGCTAAACACACACTGTTTCAATGAACACTTACTAAGGTGCCGCCATTGTTTTCCTATTTGCATTTCAAAACCTCCAGTCCTGCAGCCAACACCCGTTGCTCATAGACTTCTAATGTGTCTGCTATAAGTTTGTGATTATGATATGTGCACAACAGATCAGATAAAACACACAGACCAATAACTATAGAATCTAAAAAATATCAAAAACTGCCCCAAATACCATGAATGTGTATTAGTTACACTACATGCAGCAGAAAAAAACACACAAAGTCATTTGCACACAGGTTATGTGCTAAAGGATACACTCTGCCATGACGTGTACATTCAAAGCCTTTAGGTCAAATGAAGGGAATTGCGTCTTGAACTCTTTCCGAAGGTCAAAGAAAGAGTAGAAACAGTCTGGCACCAGGATGTTCTGGAGAAGGAAGAAATTAAATTAGAGGATATAAACGTGTTCCTATCAACATCTGCCATTTTATTGCCATTATACTGCTGTTTGCTCAGGCCAGCCAGGTCACCTGTGTGTGCAACACTTAACACGCTTTTAAGACATGTGGGAGAATTTCATCAACATCACTGTGAGGCGATGTTTTTGCCACAAAGTGGACAAGTACAGTATGTGCATGGGCGTGTGTCATTAGACAGGTTTGCAAGTCTGGCTCTCAACTTTCACCATAAGATTAAACTCAATCAGACACACACTGCTGACACGACACATCCCTTTGTAGCCGTGTTAGTGCCGAAGGCTCTGAATGAACACCCACCCTGGCTGCTAGGCGTTCATCCACCCAGCTCACTCACCTTGCTTGCAGCCTCAGGGTGAATCACTTGGCGAATGTGGAGCTGCCCGTCTGTACACAAATAAACTGACGTGCCTGCGCCCGCGCTGTTCACCTCATTTGTCAGTTGTAAATGAAACTGCAAAGGCAGACAGGGATATATTTAGGAAAGGAATAAAGATGTTCATATTCTAGAGCTTGCAGCAGTGCATTTGTAGTTACAATATAGTAAATCCTTTTTCAAGAATATTATTCCAAAACAGTTACCAGGTTTAAAGCTGCTTCAAAGCTGGTGGATGTAGAGACACAGTCTGCCCCAGATCTCTTCTCTTCAACACTCTCCTCCACCACATCCTCCTCCTCTCTCTCCTCTGTCAAGTCTGAGCAGTCAGGCTCTATGAGGAGCTCATTCACCCTGCCCAACTGGTTCACAGAAAAAAAACAGAGCATGTCTTACTTGAAACAGCAGGCTAAAAAAACATATTACGTCTTTGTACTAGGGCTGCAACAAATGAGTATATTATACATTCATTATTGATTTATCTGTTGATTATTAGTTGTTTGTGAGCCATACAATGTCAGTGTGTTTCCTAAACCTCAAAATGATTATGTGCTATTTTTGATCAGAAATGATACACATTTAAACAGTGGGAAAACAACAGAGAACTTGTTTTTATCGATTTAATCGATTATTATCATGTTATTATCGATTTACAATTGAAAACTTGTTGCACCCCTAAAGTGTGGTGACATCTCATACTGCCTTAAAAAGCCTGCATATGGTAAATAAATATCTAACAATGTAGCTACACATCATCTGTTTTCTTATGAAACTGGATAACTTATTTATGTATTTAAGCAGATGTGTCCAAAGAATAAAGTCAGTTTTATTTACTTTATGACGAATAACATTGTTCTTTTGGTTGTTGTTTATCTCACTCCTTTGTTTACCTCCACATCTTCAACTTAAGGGGTGCAGACGGTAAACTATTTGAAGTGTTGTGGCGATATATTTCTTTATTTCTTTTACCTTTTTGTTCTTGACGTCCACCAGCTGCCAAACCAACTGCACGAGCTCCTTCTCGTCAGAGCCCAAGAGCTCTGCGCTCGCGCCAGATGTGGCGGTGTAAACCACCGCCAGGTAGTCAACCTGCGCCGTCATCTCACCAGGAACAGCGTAAAAAAAACACTCTAAACACACAAATACTACAAGAAAAGAAGCGTCCGAGACTACAGTTACGCCAGAGACACTCGGGAGGTGAGAGGTAAGAACACCACCTGAGCGTTAAGGTGAGCTCCGTGAGTCCAGGTTTCGTGGCGTGTGAGTAATTACGTGAAACCTCCCGCAGTCACCATCTCAAAGTAATGGCTGAACGTTCCCCGTTTTTGTAGCGCACCTACCTGTGTGACCACGTGACTTTCTACCTGTCTCCTCCCCCTCCTTCCTCCAGGTGGTTTACATATCATAGGACGTGGCAGAGGCAGAGCATGGGACACGGAGACGTACATATATTCTTCTGTGTCATTACCGTCATGTACATGAATATGTGTGAACAGTGATTTAAGGGGCCCGGTGACACAGAGGCTAACATTAATTCTAATACTATAAAGAACAAAAAAGTTTACTATGAGCTTTAAAAAAACAAAAAAAAACAAAAAAACAACAACAACAAAAATTCAATTTGTGTTTATTTTATAGAAACTATAATTTAATGTTCATTCAAGTTATTATCCTATTGTATAGGTTTTCTTTATTACTTATTTTACATTATATATTTTGTTGCTTGTTATATATGTATGACTTTGTTAAAGGGCTAACAATTGGTTATGAACTTACTTAAGATTTTGCTCTAATTAGATAAGAAAAAAAAACCTGACTTTTATTGTCAGTGGCGTGCATCGACATTTGGAAGGACAGGGGTGAAAATTAAAAGGGCATCTAATGTGCACCGGTAGGACTGACACCTATGCTTCAGGCAGGCATGTCCAAAGTGTGACCTCGGGCCAAAGACAGCCTGGTCTTGGGGACAGAATTTCATGTAGACTTCGATGGACACTAAATAGACACTAAGATGGCATTAAAAGAGTTTTAAATCAAAAAGGCACCTGTACAGAAGCATGAATTTATCCTATTAGGGCACCTGCTGAACATCACATTTCCCACAGGTATAGAAGGACATCCTTTACAGCACAGCATCACTTTCTATCACCAAGATGGGCATTTTCTATACATTACTGTACATCATTTCCTCCCTGGACATCCTTTGGTACCCTTTTTGATTGGAAGGGCACCCAAAACACTACCCTTTGTATGCCACTGTCTATAGTTTTTCAATAACAAAATGTATAATATTATTATTATTATTATTATTATTAATGATAATAATAATTATTATTGTGACATGTATTACTATTATGGGTCGCAACCTATATAATAATAACCCAGGTGTTTAATATAATTATTTTGAGTTTCTCTTTAGAATAATAAATGCAAATGCATTTATAATGTGAATGTTTTTTGTTTGTGTTGCTTGTTGTTTTACCCATGCTCTTACCTGCTTTTCGCATGGATTTATTCGCTGTGACTGAGTTGAACTTGTACCGGAAGTGTTTATCATCCCCGGAAGTTTACCCCTGGCTCGACCAACAACAGAAAAAAGCAATGGCGGGGGATCTTTCAACGGAGCTTCTTTTTCTAGATACGTTTAAACACCAGAGTGCAGAGGTAACGCTTCTCTCGCCTCTCAACGCTGTTGTATATTTCCCACAGAACTGCCCGTATTCAAACATGATATCTTGTTTATTCAGGAGTTTGGGACAGTGATGCTCAACTTACAAGCTAACGATGCTAGCATAGCGTAGGCTCGCGCATGACAACGCTGCGGTTCACAGCTTTAATTGAATCACAATATCTTCACTCTTTATCGCACCAGAGATGCACCTTAAGTTTGTGTTTACTGACGCAATAGTGTAATATTGCAGCTGTCTTTGGCATTCCTGTGTAGTGTCTGTGCTAGTTAGCTATGTGGCTAATGCTGACTTAAACGCAGGAAGAATTTAATATTTTATATGTTCTGCCATGGAGGACATAATGTGTAAGATTTTGGAAGTTTCAATACTGTGTTTTAAGATGAGGACATATTTGCAAATAGAACATTAATTATGGTAGATTATTCCAGAGCTCATTTTTGAAAAGGAAATACAGATTACATTGAATTGCAATCACTATATAAATGAGTTACCTGTTTAGCTATCAAGTTACCACAAACAAAAAGGCATATCTTTTAAACTCATACATGTGTAGTATGAAATAGTAAGGATATTTGATATATGAAAAAAATGACTGTTAAATGTGGTTATTTTATACAAGAAAATGTTATATCAATATATTTAAATGGATGAAAATAAACCACGGGTGATCATCTTGGCCATCTAAATATTGATTCTAATTATGATCGATTGTCTTCAGCTAACCAACGTTGATGTGGTGCGGTTTCCTTGTGGGGTGCTGATCACAGAAGTGCGGGTCATCCCTCCAGGAATCAAAGCTCACAGCAACCTACCAGACAGCAGAGCGTTTGGGTAAGAGCTACAGTATACACAAATACATCTCACTGGGTACACTGATCTGAATATATTGCAGGCTGATCATTTAACACTCAGTGCTTCCTCTGTCAGATATATTAAAGGAGGAACAATAATACCATCTTAACATGATATTTTGGCCTTTTGGCGTGGTTGTGGTTTAAAAAAAAATACATTTGGGGTGATTACTTGAGTAGAAAGGAGACTCTAAACATGCAAGAAGGATTTTTATCGTTGCAACATTTTAAAGTGAAGATGTTTCATAAAAAATGCCACAAATTGTTATGTTCAATCAACCAATATTTAACAAACTACAACTACTATAAATCAAATCTGTACTTGCTGTGACCAACCAGGTTATTTAAGTAGGTTATTCAAAGCATATCCAAACAATTGTGTGATTTATTGGATGGTTCAGTGTCTTTTGTTTGCGTCTATTTTCCCGGGTTGATGCCATGATGTTTGATAAGAGGGCTTTGTGAGGACCATACTATCTGTTGTGTGACACCTTGTTCTTTGTGTCTCTGAGGGTAGTTGTTATTATTTCATGACAATGGCTGTGTATTTGGCAAATCTTACATGATATTGCATGACAACTATAAACACACATGCAGTAGATGCACCGGTCTAATAAAATCAATCAGTATCAATGATTCCAATTGTCAATAAATAGGGTTTCTCCGTCTTTGTCTTAAATTTTTTTCTTCTACCAACCTGTTGGATCAGTTGAATCATGGGCGGTTTTGTTTTGGCAGAGAAAACGTTGAATTGGTACATCCCCATTGGCTGGAAATCCTTGACCTAATTGGCAATGATTGCCTCTGGACTTGTTTGTTTGCTACAGATACCTGAGATGTGTGTAGATATGTATGCCTGTAGGAAATGGAGAGGCCCACTATATCAGCCAAATGCATGAGTGAATTTGACACCTGATCTCTATTGTTGAGTGGGTTCTGGTTCTCACTGAGACTGTTGGATAATGAGTGATGTAATGTAAGCAAATGAAAAGTCTTGGTATCTAAAAGTGTAAACCGACCTGGCTTTTGTGTGGCATATCAAGGTGTCAAGTTGTTTTGGTTATTGGTGTTATATTAAAAATACTACTTTTCTGTCCTCTTGTGTATGTAGGGAAAACATAAACAATTGAATCTCCTGAATCCTAATATTCTTATGACAAGCAACACAATCAAAACATTATGCACTGATGCAAGAATGTATTGCAGAGCTGAACACATTGTTCTGTTGTGATGTCGGATCCTTGAGCATCTGTTATGTTAATAAAAATACAATACTAGTGAAGCATGTAGGATAAAAGTGGACTGAGCTCTAATTGTATATGTACTTGTGTGTTTCCAGGGAGACATCTCCTCACGCCTTCCAGTTGGAGCTGTTTTTCAATAATCTCACCAAATCCAACAGCCCCACCTTCCACAGACTGGGCAGGTCAGAATAACTTCAATCTTTTCTCCTCACTCTTAATCTCTGTGTTTCCTGGTTAGATTTTATTAAGTGCTTATAAGTCAGTCTCACCTACAAAGCCTGTCATGGTAGCATCTGCACACCACTCTCTCAGGCCAGATTGCACCCACCCATTTTCAGTTCTCTTTGTTCCTATCCTGGCTAACTGGTATCTCCAGAAACTCAACCCCACCCACAGTAACTAAAAGTGACACAAAGGCTCAGAGGTCCCACTTATGTACATGAGTGGGAATCTTTCAGTCAAGGGTTTTTATTCTAACTTCAGTTGTGCACAGTAGCACTAGCATGAACCTGTGTTTTTAAGTGTCAAAGTGTTGTCACACAACCAAACCAACATCATTTTGGCAGGAAGAGCCCTGTTCACATCAGACAAAATATAAATGGCAGCATACAAACCAGGTAATATGTCAGACAACTTGCCTCTTTGCCCGATGTTTTCATAAAAAGTGAAGATAGTGGATCGCTGTTGTATTGTAGGCCAGGATGCCAAAGAGAACCAGATTGCCAAAGATACAGAGGACACCAGAGGTTGATCACTGCTATAAAACACACTCAAAATGAGAATAGAAGATGGAGTGACGGGAAGCTGCAGGCAGCTTACCGTAATCCACTTGTAGATTGATCACTTCATTTCAGATATTGTCGTGAATCACAACACTGATTTTGACATCCAGATTTACAGCTTCATAGCACGGCATTTAAGGGAATCATAACTTGGAGTGAAACCACGTGTTACTGGTGTGAATGCGCATTGGTATTTAATTTAAAGCCTTACTGTATTTAGACTCACACTGACATTTATAAAAGCCCCACTCTATTTGACAAAGTTAGAGACACGATGATTATTGTAAGTTAAGTTACCCCTTAACTGCCGACCTGGAAGCTTCAGATCTGGATGCCAACTTCAGCATCTTTAAAAACTCCAAAGCTAACTAACTTAAATGTCTTGTTAATTTTATGAGGGAAAGTTTATCAGAAAGTTGAGCAGCTTACAGTTTGGAACCAGTTACAGCTTGAAACCAGTGCTGGTTTCAAGCTGTAACTGGAAAGACTTCCTGCCAAAATGTGGTTTGCACAAACTGAGTCACGTGACTTCTGGAGTTCTATTGAATGGGCCATAGATCACAATAAGAGAGTTCTTCTCTAGACACAATTGCCATTATTAAATATAGACATACACCAGTTCATTAGTCTGCTTTAAATTTACATAATTGTTATAATCTCTTTCTGTCTTGCTGTTTCCCCTCAGTCTAGAGTATGATGAGAACAAGTCCATCGTATTCCGACCCAATGGAAAGGTAAATGTTTATCCACAAAACAAAAGAGATTCTGTGTTTTTGTCCCTTTCGATTTGTGAATATCTAAATTGGTTTGTGCGTGCAGGTGAACACCGACGGCCTTGTGCTGCGTGGATGGTACACCAGTCTGACTGTGGCAGTATATGGTACAGCAGAACGCTCACATGGACATGGCCAAGACTCGCCCCCTCCTCCACCACCTCCACCCCCCCAACAGCCAAGTGGGCCCAAGAGGATTGTTAAACAAGGTGGACATCTATACACTGAAATTCACACTCACCTTCTAAGACTCAGACTTCGTTGTTGGCTTGTCACATTTTTAATCTATTTTTCTGTTTGTGTTTTAAGAGTGGGAAAAAGATGATCAATACAACGGGAGCCCACCTAGACCAGCACCCAGAGGGCCTCGTACTCCACCTGGACCACCACCTCCAGATGATGATGATGAGGAGCAGGTCCAAGTGACAGGTTTGTGCTCTGCAATCTCATTGTCATCCACTGTCAATTCCCGATTTACCAGCAATGTGAGACATGCTACAAAAGTTAAATTGAATAAATATATAAGTATTTTCACTGTTGATATGCAGCATCTTTTGCGCTTTTCAGTGGAGACTCTGCACAGTTAAGAGTGACAAGGTTGCAATGCGGTTGAGGCACACATTCACATGTACATTGAAACGTACATCCATTGCAACATGCCTATTGATCTTGGCACGTCTGCATTGCACCAAGATATTTTCTGGAATGCTGGGAGCACTTTCACCATGTCTCTTAACACTTGGATCAAAGAAGTGTGTCAATATGTTCTTTGTCAGGTCTGAAATAAGCTTTGAACCTCCAGGAGGAGGAGATAATGCACACACACCCAGAGATCCTTTTGCTTCTTTTTTTTCCTGAAACATACACCAACTGCTGTGATTGAACTTGTATACTGATAATCCATTCTCTTCATTTAGATTTTTTCTTAGTTTAAGGTGTTAATTCATTCAGTAATTTCAATGACTCCACACTCATCTCAGCAGCTCCCAGCTTATGGTTGCTTAGTAACAGAAGTACAACCCCTCAAGTGCCTTTGTTTACAACAATTCTTCCATACATTTTTTCAAGAGTTTTTCAGATGCTGCATGAGAACTGCTCCTTATTCAGTTATGTTAATTTAGTCATATTGATGTTTTTCGTGTTTGAATCTGTGTGCTGTATTTTTTGTACATTAGATTTCTGTTCATTTACTGCAATAGGAAAATATGTGTCCATCCATACACATAATGTTCTTTATGATGGGTTACATATCTAAAGCAAGTGGCTGCATACTGATTACACAATAATGAAATCCAGTGCTTGACTGCCAAGTGGAGAAACTAAAAAAAGTTGAAAAAGTTGCATGCTTTAGGAAATGGTTACTGTTAATGTAAAAGTATGAGCATTTATGTTGTAAACAGGCTAAAATATACAGTACCACTATAGGCACAGATCAAACAAATACCTTTTATTTTTGCTAACATGGTTTGCATATGTGTGCCCCTCCGTGGTTTGGTGAGTTAAACTGTGCACCCTCTGGTCTTTGTTGTGACTTTTTCACAGTGGGTGTGGTCAAAGACGAGCCGGGCGAGGGCCGTGATGACTACCTAGAGGCCGTTTCACCTGAGAGATCGCTGCCTGCTGATGAGCCATACTCTGATGCTGAACAAGAGGAAGAAGGCGATGAGGAGGAAGAGGAGGAGCAGGAGGAGGAGGAAGATGCAAGGACAGAGGGGAGTGCTCCTGAGGAGGAGGAGGAAGAAGAGGAGGAGGAAGATGAGGGTGAGGACGAGGAAGAGGAGATGGAGGAAGGTAGGGGAGTTCTATGTGAGGGTTAGGATAGGCTGCAATCCCAAATGGACTCAGCCCTGACCTCTTGGTTCTGAAAGCTCTCCAGGGGCCACAGGAGATGGGTTCATTTGGGACTGATCTGAGAGAGTGTGTACGCTCTGGCATGCTACATCCATCTACAACTGCTGGGTGCTCCAATCTCTCAAGTAGCCCGTCCCGGTCTACTCTGAGTGCTTATGATCAAGATTCATAAGCTGCTGTGTGCAGGCGTGTCTCAAACATACTCACAGCCATGGCTGAGCTTGTGCTGTAGTCTCATCCTGCATGTCAAACTAACCCTGCATGAGGGGAGTAATGCTGCCATGTGTGAGTAGGTTGGCCAAGGTATGCATTGATGAAAAATCAAGGGAATATGTAGAAGTCACTAGCCTCCTTATTCTCATCCATTTTCATGTACATTTTTTAATTCAAATTATATTTAAACCTTTTTGCAATCAATTTGATGTGAATTAACTATCAAATTTCCCTGTCGTGTTTTTCTCCCATTCTGCCAGGTGATGATGGTTATGAGCAGATTTCCAGTGATGAAGATGATCTGGATAATGGTAGCTTCAAGTTGCCCACCTTTGACATGGACTACACTCCTGAGGACCTGGCATCAGTCCCACCCGTCCAGTTTGACCCCTATGAGCGAGAACTCAGACCCCTGCTCTACTTCACCCCTCCGTACAAGACTCGTTTTGATATCCAGCTTGAAAAGTCCAGTGTGGAGGAGCCAAGGGATGCTGGTGATACTAAAGAGCTGCCAGGTGGAGAGGAAGCTGAGGCTGTTGCCCAAGTGAAAGAGCTTCTAGCGAGCGTTGGTGAGGAACGAGATGCTCGCTGGGTCACTGCTCTGGAAGAGGTACCTGGACTTCTGGCCAAAGGGTTGGCGTATTTAATTAAACAGGGAGAGGGTGAGGAGGAGGATTTGGTTAGAGTCTTAGTCAAGTGGACTCTCCAAGCTCTGAGTATGGAGATTGCTCTCACACAACCCATTGCTCTTAACCTCAGACAATTGAAAGCAGGTGCCAAGCTAGCATCATACCTGGCAGATTGTCCACAGGGACTCACCGTGCTGCTGTGTGAAGGTGCCCTGGGCGTGCTACTGGAGCTGCTCCACACCAACCATGTGTCTTCCACTCTGAAGCTGAGTATCCTGAGAGCTCTGGACGCTTTGATTAGCACTCCTGCTGGGGTGGAAGCATTCCTACACACAGGAGAGTCGGAGAAGAGTGGTTATCAGGTTAGCATTGACAGTTTCTTCTCTAATTTCCAAACAGCTATTGCAGGTTTAAATTTCCCCAGAGCTTGAGAACAACCAAGCAACAAAATACTTTGATCTTTTAACTAGAATATGCTTTTGTCATGATTTGATTCTATCGCAGTACTGTTGCTGATCCAATTGTGCTGATTTAATGTGATTGGATACTATCAATACTTTTTCCTCCTTAAACCAAAATAGAATGATACATTTCTTGAGGCACTTATACAGTGACAGTGATATTTCCATAATCCATGCACATTGCATGTCAATCAGTCAGTTTAATTTATCTAAATTGTTTCATTTAGCTGCCCCTGCTAATAAAATAGTGTTGTTTAGCTTTGTTTAGTGCTGTAATAAAATAAAATAAAATATTTGACTAAAATGAATAGAGTCTGAATATACAGTATACAGAGCCATTAAGTATGCCACCTCACACTCTCACTATTTCACACTTTCAAACAAAGAAATGCTAACTTGTTGAAGAAACATTTTTCTTTCTGATTAAGTTTGGTCACTGAGCTCTGTATCCCTTACAGCATCTTGTCCAGCTATTCCTGCGTGAAGAAACAGTGAGGGTCATAACTGCTGGCAACGCCATTATACAGAAAAGTCACATGTATGAGGTACTGGTTGACCTACAGCATACAGCATCAGCATGGAGTGAAACACAGCAGGTACTTAACACGTGTGTGTATACATGTATATGTATACATTTGTAACTTCACAGAGTGAGTTTGTTTCTTTACTAATTACAACTATCATGGACAGGAGGACATAGAAGATGCTGAGAACGCCATGGAGGAGGAACCGTCACTGAACTCGCCTCCTGTGAGCGAAGCAGAGCTTGATAGGTTGACAGGAGTTTTGGAGGAGTTACATCACCTGCTAGAGACCGCCTCTCACTGTATGGTGCAGCCACCTGGAAAAGCCTTCCCAACCACTGCAAGAATAACAGGACCACAAGAGAGAGATGATCCATATCCAGCACTGTATCGGTAAGAATTATTTCAAAAAGGACTCTGAGATCATTTCCACCATCATGGGCTAAAGGATAACACTTTGTTATTACCAAAAATTCACTTCCCACAAAAATACAAAAACTAATAACTCGTCACTATTTACTATTGCTATAAAAAAAAAGTAATCAAAATTCTAAATCAAGAAAATTTTACCATATCACTCACATATCCAAGTGAATTTCAAAAATAAATCCTAACTGAAGAAATAGCTGCTCACAAAAGGAACAATATATTAACTTTTAAACGAACTTGGGACCCTTTCGTAACCTCCCTACCGAATCCTACAATCTATACTACATCACATACTTAACCATAGCCCATAAAATTAAAGGTATTTGTGTCTTATTGATTGGATTTCTAATATTGCATGTCTTTTTCAGGTACATGCATACTTGCCATTTCTTGGAGAGCACAACTGTGGTGCTGTCTGCAGCTGCAGCAGCTGGGCACGTAGGTGTCACTCAGGCTGTTCGAGAGCTCCTGCGCTTCCTGTCGCTCACTCAGCCAGGTCTGCTCTTTCTCGTCGCCCAGCCTGCTCCCACCAACCTGCTGCTGCGTCTTCTGGCATCAATGGCAGAGGCCGAGGGGGAGGAGAGTGCGTTTACAGGAGGAGAGGGAACTCTCACTGGGCCCGGGTTTGGTGAAGAGGGCTTTGCTGTGTGGCTTATGCAGGCGCTGCATGCTCTGCAAGGTGTGTCTGAGCTGATGAGCCATGTAGCGGCAGGAGGAGAGGGGGGAGCTGGACTCGAGGAAGGTGACAATGCAGAGGTACTGGGCATGCTCCATGCGCTTTATCTGATGACCTTCACTCAGACTGGTCGCAGTGCTGTGTCCCACGTTTTTAGCCTGGACAACAACCTCTCGTGTCTGGTTACCCTGCTTCAGCACCACAGCAAAGATGGGCAGAGGTATAGCTGTTGGCTTCTACTTTTTTTGTTCCCCTTTCTGTATCACTTGGTCCAATTTTCAGACAGCTTTGCTTTGGTTTGATATATTTCTTTTTTCCTGACTTCTCTTTCAGTGAAGCAAAGGCTCGCAAAGCAGTGACGTATAATTATGCCTGTATGCTGGTGTTACTGGTGGTGCAGAGCTCTCTTGATCTGCGGATGATGGAGCAGTTCGCTTCTCCACTTCTTTCCTTAGCCAAGGCTGATGAAACCAATGCCAAATTACAGGGTAATTTGTTGTCAAGCACTCGCTCACAATGTAGTACTGCTGTATAAGAACATTTTTATGCAAATGTACTTTATGTGCTTTTGTTCCTCAGAGCTCAATAAATGGCTGGAACCTCTGGAGAAACTTCGCTTTGAGATTGGCAGCATTCCGACCCTCCTTGATTACATAAAGCGGGTAAAGAGCTCCCAATCAGTGTATATTATCTTGAAGTAAAGCCGCATTTCACTATGTTTAAAATTCTTCTAGATTTGCCTTTCATTCTCCTATATTTTTGTGAGTGATAAATCTCTTCATTTCCAAGTCTTCAAGTGTTTGGGCAGCTGCCATTACATTTGAAGGTCCAATGTGTAAAAATTAGTGACATCTAATGATGAGGCTACAGATTGCAGTTTTTATTACCATGGAACTAGGGTGTCACATGCCAGAAAGGATGTTGTTCTTCTCTGGTGGTGTTGTAAACGTATTTCGAAATGTGAAATGCACTACTGGTTTGTCCACTGCTGCTGTAGAAATGTGGATGATTGTGTCCTCTGTTAAATAAGGCCATTGCCGAAAATCAATACAAATGCATCATTAAAGGAATCAAGGTCTAATACGACGCTAACCATCAAGAAGAATATGTTTGCATCAGATTAATCATTTTCATTCATCTGATACTTATAGAGCTGATGTATCAGTTTTATCAGTAAATTCTGCAACAACAGTACAGTGTTGTCTCCATGTCCAGCTGACAAGGTGGCTCATTGCTCTGAAACCTAAACAAACCTCATCTAACCCTGAATGCTGCTCTTTACTGACACATCTAAAAGTACTCCACCTACCTGCTCCGTAGCTTATTTTAGTCAAGGTTATGTGTAAATGTTGAGTGCTGTATATCTTTATGTGCTTTTCTATTGATTTTAGAATGTGGAAAACGTGTTGACTGCTGATGGAACTGGACTCGTAACTGCACTCAGGTGCCTCTGTCATATTGGCTGCCCCCCTCCTGCTGTGGAAGGTATAATATATCTGTCTTCCCTTATTTTTTCAAAGGTTTTAGTGTTTTTTTTTATTTATAGTTCATTTCACATTCAAATCAGTCTTTATTACAGTTTCAATACAAGAATAGACAAATAAATAAATCAATCTATTCTGTTGTAATGTAACATGTTACAAGTCCTTAATTGTCCAAAGCATATCATGTGCAGGTAGCGTCCTCTGCTCCTTGAAAAAAGATAGTCAGTTTCTCCAGTTTTTTGAGCAAGATTGCTCCTCTGGTCCTCAGACCTATGGTCATCCTTTGTACATACAGTATCATTGACTATGTCTCCTGTTTGAAAATAACGTGGTAATTGTAGATGATAAGCATTCACACATCTGTGCTAAAACATTGATAGAAATTATGTTTTGTGTTTCAAAATGTGTGCATGAACCATAAACAATAAATTAATATTTATTTCTCCTTCTTTAAATGATACTGAAGAAAATGTTATTGATACTTTTATATCGTTTGTGAATTATTGCCCAGCCCTAAACCCTCGTAATGTTTTATTTGTTTTTTTATAGGTCATTAACATTTAGTGTAGATTTTTATTTGCATTAGTTTGAATATTCATTACACTGCTGTAAATTTTCCACCATGTCTTCCCCCTCCCTGCAGGTCAGCAGAAGGATCTTAAGTGGAGTCTTGCAGGGGTCCAACTGTTCTCAGGCGAAGGTCTGGACACTTGTGTGCATGTGCTTCAAAAGCTGTGCAGCATTTTGCTGCAGCCATGGCGTGTACATGGACACATGGGCCCCACGCCGCAGAGATGCATGATCCTCAGTATTTGTATCAGCACTCTCAGGTTGTTGCGGACTATGCTGACAGAGCTACTCCGTGGAGGCGCTTTTCAGTTCAGGGACACTCGTGTGGCCAGCGTGCTGGTGACTCTCCACATGATTGTTTGCTCCATCCCTGCATCAGGTCGTCTGGACGGGGAGGAAACCAGAGTGCAGGCATTTATTGTTGATGTGCTGCTCACCTTCACACAGGGTGTCAGCGAACAGGTTAGTGAGGGAGGGTAAATGCATGTTTTTTTGCCAATAAATATGATGTGAAGTGTGTCACGTTTAGTCATTTTTCTGAAACAATGTGTGTGTTTGCTGCAGGTGACTCATACAGAAGAGACTCTGGCCAGTAACACTTGGTCACTGATGCTGAAAGAGGTGTTGAACTCACTGCTCAAAGCCCCTGAAGGTTTGTTCTCTGGCCTGACACTGCTGTCCGAGCTCCTGCCTCTTCCACTGCCAATGCAAAGCACTCAGGTACTTTATCCCATTCTGCCCCTTTTTATACCAAGCTCAGAATCAGAAATACTTTATTAATCACTGTGGGGGAAATTGTTCTGTTCTGTACTTTTACTGTCATCATGGCTGCCAGGGGCTGAAAGAAAATATCTAATAGTGTTTTTTTTGTTTTTTTTCACCAGATATGACAATTGTGATTAGATTTTTGATATAATTTAATACAAGTCAGGGTTCAGTTCAGTAGTCACTGTGTTACAGAATTATGCTCTTAATGAGTATTACCACATGACAGTGTTAAAAGCACAGTATGTAATTTCTACCACTAGGTGGTCTAAACAATGACAAAAGGCCTAGTGTGAGATGTTGGGGAGCAGCATGATGTGACTGATCCTCTTTGTTGCTTTGTTTTCCATCTTTATTTCTAGTTGCATGTGGCACACAATTTTTGGCTTTTTTAAAACGTGTGACCACTGACCAACCAATTCCTCCTCACTTTCTCAGAGGAGCATTTAAAGTATTTAACAGTATATTATTTATGGCGATTATTGAAGGCAAACCCGATGTTCAAAAAATGTTCAATTATATTTTTTAACCATGAGATACTCGGCATCCTACCTGAAAGATACTATTTCCAACAAGTGTAGTGTAGTTTTTTTTTTTTTTTAAATTTGCACTGAAGATAAAACAATAAAAAATAGAATAATTACATTAGTATTAATATTAATTATTAGTAGCCTTTGTGATATACTAATTGTGCTATTTCAAATTGTGATTTGTATTCAAATACACTGAATTGGTCAGCTCTCTCTCTCTCTCTCTCTCTCTCTCCCTCTCTCCCTCTCTCCCTCTCCCTCTCTCTCTCTCTCTCTCTCTCTCCCTCTCTCTCTCTCTCTCTCTCTCTCTCTCTCTCTCTGCAGGTGATATCAGTCCAAGATGTGGCTGTAGCCCTTAACACAAGGAAGCTGTGGAGCATGCACATTCGGGCACAGTGGAAAGTGTTTTCAGAAGCACTGAAGTGTGTGTGTGCAACCACCTGCCCTCCTCTCTTAGCTATGCTCAGGAGAGTGTGTGTTCAACTGGCAGACCTGTCTTCACTCACTGCAACACTCACTATGAAGACCCTGGTGGAACTGCTGCTGGAGGAACTGCAGCCGTCAGTAACGCACACCCACCCACATACTCGGCTATCTGTTTTTGTGCTGTAAATTGTGTTTTAATAGTACAATTTTTTTTTGCTAACTTCAGGGTGGAAGGTAAAAATGTGTGCTGGGCCCAGACACTACGCCTGCTCTCTTTGATGGACACCCTGGTGTCACAGAGAGCTTGTAAGAGCGCAGCATTGCACCTGCTCTCTGGGTCTGTGTCTGGAGATGAACAACTGGCTGAACTGTTCCCCTTGCTTCTGTCCCTGTTGATTCCTCCAACTGACCACTGCTCACAACAGCAGCAATGCAGTGAACTAGTGGGTACAATATTTCAGTCACTGTGTGACCAGGTAAGAAAGGCAAATAAAACACAAGTCCATACAAGGAGAAAGATGAAACCTAAAAATAAAAACCTCTGTCTTTTTCAGGACATTTCTTTAGTGGTTTCTCCACCTAGTGAAAGCTGTGTGTCTGAGGCTGAACAGCTGGCAAATGCACTTCCGGGACGAGACATGATGTCATCGGTTTGCAATTCTTTGCTGGAGGTTTTGGGCAATGATGAGAGCAGCGTCCCACTCCTCCTCACCTGCATCAGGACTTTAACATTCCTCTCAGAGCATGACTATGGACTCTACCATGTGAAATTGTAATGATATTTCTGTCACTCTACATTTATGATCCCCTTTTAGACGTAGTGACCTTCTCTTAGTTAAACAAGACTTTGATCACACTTTGTCTTTCTTTCAGTGCACTGAAGAAACATGGCACAGGACTGTGTGCTCTGTTAAAGAGGCTGGTTTTGTCATTCAACAAGGACTCAGCGGATCTACTCTCTGCTCTGCTCGACTTCCTCAGACAGATTCTCAACACAGACGCAATGGTTTGTGCCTCTGGTTTTATGGCTGGTTCATGATTTACATGGGAAAGATTTAGAATGAGATTTGCAACAGCTTCAAGTTGTCTTCATCACTGTTATCATCAGTCACTAAGTGCTACAATCCCAACAGCTATAGGAGGTGGGATGCGTGTTTCAAAGAGATGACGTTAAAAAAGTCAAAACACAAGAAAACATTGTAACAGTTTTGTGTATGTGATAACTGTTGGATCTGTCTTTGCTCCAATCCAGAGTGTTGAGGAGGGTCTGAGATCTGGTGAAGAGTCCTCCTTCTCTACTGCTCCACGTTTGTGGCTGTCGGGCTTTGAGATGAAAGCTCTGCTGCACTGGGAGGAGTCTGAGTCACATCCTCTTCAAACTTTGGAGAAAGAGATCACAGTAAAGCTATGCACCCATAACATGCATGTTTTTTTTTCAAGAAGAGATAGATATTTCATTTGGTGTGTTTATGTTTTTGTCTGTAGAAACTATGCAAGGAAGACGAATCACTGGAGGCCATATTGGAAAATGTGATTGTTCTTAGGCAGACACTGGAAACGGCTACTGACACTCCACCAGCAGCTGAGACTGAGCCCACTCTGCCGCCAGCTGAGACACTCGGGGCTCAGTTCAACCACAGGTACGGTCTCTGTCTGGATGACACAAAATAACATTTTAGTCTGTTAATTTTTTTCTTTCATCCTTTTTTTTGAGCCTTCATCCCATTTACTATTTTACCGCCAAGCACTATGGAACATGGCAAAATTATATAATCAGATGTTCAGAATAAACCGTTATCAACATGACTTTTATTACTTCAGTTACAACCACAGTTAAACCTCAGGAACTGATATAACCTGAGATTTTTTACTATGTATTTACTTGTGTGTCTTTATATGCAGAACTGTGTTTATTCTGTCGGAGGCTCTTGATGAGCACCTGAAGGCTCTGTGGTTTTCTCCCTTTCAAACTGATGACATAGAAACAGACCTTGATGTGGTAAGTAAGTGTGTGTGTAGACAGTCTGTACCTTTGCAAGAATCTAGGTGTTCCCTACCTTCAATCATTAACACTGATCTAATCTTTATTTATAATCAATACATTACTTACTGTATAATTTTTACTATAGTGCTTTAAATGTCTCTACAAAGCTACAAGCAGCATGTTTGAACAGGATTACATTACATGAGCAACAATATGGACCTTTAAAAAACAAAAACTAAAAATTGGGTAAATTGCTACTTATATAGGATAAAGAACAATGAAATCTACAGTAACAAAGAAAAAACAAACTGTGATGCGTCATCTTACAAAGTATTGCATAATTGCAAGGAGTAACCATGTCTGTAGTTGTATGTTGTTGTAGTTGTAGACCAAAAGTTAATTAAGCTGTCAATTTAAATACTCTGTCGTCCTTGCAATGGAAACTCTTAATACATTAAAGAAGATTGTTAGTGTAGATTCTGTGTATTTTGTGAGCTGCTGTAGTTACAGGTCATCAACAACAGAGTGTGCATTCTGTATGAAACCGTCACAATGCCTCTCTTTCTGTTTGGCAGGTGAAGGTGGATCTGGTGGGTTTGGCTCAGGAGTGTTGTCCAGAACTGGACCTAAAGGCTGAGCTGGAGCGCTCCTTCCTGTCCGAACCTTCTTCTCCTGGACATACCAAAGCTACAAAAGGCTTCAGACTGGGCAAACACAAGCATGAGACATTCATTACATCCAGGTGCAATTTAGTGTTCACGTGTGTGTTTTTTCAGAATATGTTTTGTTCAGTATATTACAGAATATAATCTTGTGCCTGTCCCTGCAGTGGTAAATCGGACTACATTGAGCCTGCTAAAAGAGCTCACATTATGGCTGCTCCAAGAGGTCGAGGAGGCCGCGGAGGCTTTGGGCAAAATCTCTGCCGTCCCCACGATATCTTCCGCCAGCGCAAACAGAACACTTCTCGTCCTCCCAGTATGCATGTGGATGATTTTGTGGCAGCAGAGTTTAAGGACATCACGACCCCACTTGGGCTTTTGCCCCCAAAACGGTTGCCAAAGAGTTCACCCAAACCTCCCACCAGAGGACTGTTCACAGGCAACAGAGGCAGAGCCACGTTCCACAGCCAGACTCGCTTTTTCACTCCACCACAACCTAAAGGTGTATTGCTCTCTGGTAGGTTCAAGCAGCTCATGCACACACACTGAGTCACAAATACACACAGTCTTAGACCTGTGTTTATGATCACAGTTTGTACAGTTAGAACCTCCTGTCAATTACACTCTGAAATAGACCTGCACGATTTAAGGAAAAATCATTCTTTCATTTCTTTTGTGTGGTTATGAATCCAGCCCTCAATGATTGGTGTTTTTTTTCCATTGATGGATGTCCTATTATTTTGTACATTTCACATTAGAAATCACTTTTTATGTGTAATTTAGTGTTCCCTTAATTTATTTTGAGCAGTAAACTCAAGTAGACGTGTACCTTTTTTTTAATATATTGTGTAGCCCTACTTTGAAATGTCACTCTAAATTTAATGTAATAGCATGACAAAGCAAAACAGTTTGACAATTAATTTCTATCATAAATGGGTTTGAATTTATAAAAAGTTTGGGAATAGAGTTTGGAATTTCTACTTAGTGCGGGTCAGACTCTCCTCTTCCCCAGTAGAGGGTGACAAATCTTGTGTTGTGATTTTGTAAGGTAACTACGCTCGTCGAGATGGTGGCAGAGGAGGTTCATCTTGGAGCGGCCAAGTTCCAGCTGTCACTCACAGAGGAACCTACAGTGAACCCAGAGGAGGCCAGAGCAACTTCACCCGTGGACCACTGCCTTCCAGGCAACCCCCAGCAAGTATGACGTGCACATGTTTGTCATGATGATGCAGTATGTACTTGTAAAGCATTGAATTGCAAAATCCATTGCCCCGTCTCTTTCAGGTGCATATCGTCTGGCTCCTAGAGACCGTGCTCCACGGGGCAGAGGAGGCACCGGGCTGTCGTGGCCCAGCGGAGGAGCCGGAGGTGGCGGTGCTGGTGGAGGAGGCGGAGGAGGAGGCAGAGGATCTCAGGGGAGCAAGTTCAGTGGAGGAGGTGGGAGTGGTGGTGGGAGGGGCAGACATGTTCGCTCCTTTACCAGGTAAATATACCTGGGCAATGACTACAGCCTGTCATGGCAACAAATGGACCAATCAGGATAACATATATGCTGTCTCCATGGAAACATGGAGGGACAGTGTTGTCACAATGACATACAGACTCTGTGTTGATGTTTTATGTTTTGTTATGAGTTGTATTCGGAGAATAAAGGTGATAGTAACTGAGCTTTTACTTATTATTGATGAACACCTTATGAGCTGATGCAGATGTGACCATGAATACTTTGCTTTGAGCTTTAATGACCTGCTGTGATGGATATTTTATTATTATGGATATTTTAAAAAGTGAAAATTTTGAAGAGGTACATGACTTACATAACAATAGCTAAACCTAAACTGAAGAACATCCATGTCACCATTCAAATGTTAGTGATTCACACAGTCCTGTTCGACAACCAAAACTTTAGGTTGTCACAAAAAATATGTAGACTGCAGAAATAAATAACTCATGTTGATGCCAGGTTGTTGGAGGAGACAACACTTTTTTTTAATGCAAAAATACAACATTGGATGGACAAGAAATGCATAATGTAAATAATCTAGTCCTGAGATGAAGGAAGTAACTGTTTTATAATGTAACCTGAGGAATACAAAATCCAAGGGAGGTCATACTGTGGTATGTTTTCAAACATTATTTGAGAACATTGAGAACATTTCTACAAAAAAAATCTGAGGATCCACAGATTAAGTGAAAGTGTACATAGAATGACCATGTCACAGCATATCACATTTTTTCAAATGAATATTCACTGATAAAACCAAATGCTAGAAAATTGTAAAATGCCATTAAAGGTAGATTTAAACAAATATCTGTTATTTTCTAAACTGGCTAATATCCAAACAGTCCACTTTGCTCAGATGACTGTCACCTCCCGGCTCTTCCTCTTGATGCAGTCCAGTGTCAAACTCCGGGTACCACCTTTGCGTCCCCCCTCGCCCAGCTGCGGTGATGCAGGTGGACCTGATTCATTTATTGCCTGAGCTGAATGTAGAGACAGACTCAAAGTATGTAAGGACGCCTCCCTCTGTTGGGGTCTTGTTGGCTTGGTGTGTTGCTCCCGCTCGGATGTCGATGCTCCTTGATGCTTGTCTCTGGCTGTTTGGTCAACAGGATGCTGACTCTTGTGCGGCTGCAGGTCTCTGAGGAGCTCCAACAGTTCTCTCTTTTCCAGCTCTGCTTCCGCCAACTCCTGTCTCCTCAGACGCTCTGCTCCCAACAGAGCTCGCATGTCACACATCACACGTGACAGCTGGCCCTGCAGTGAGCAGACATGAGATTACTCACTTTACATCACTATGGAGTACATTTAAAAACTGTGTTGGTAACACTGGAGCGTTACATATTAATAATATATCAAATTTAGATTTTCTAGACTTTTCTAGACACTCAAAAACGCTGTACAAACACAAAAACAAAGGACAGAACTGAACTAAGACAATGGGAAATAGACAGTTAAGTGTAACCAGTTTTGAACAGGTGGGTTTTGAGTAATGATTTGAATGTCTGTAGTGATATTAAAGCTACAGTGTCCTATTTAGTAGGGTTTATTGGCAGCAAATTATTATACTTCCCATAAGTAAGTGCCGTAAAGTCTAACATATGATAGCACAAACAATTACCAGTTTTGGGATTATTAAAGTATTTCTACCTGTCAATACTTTGATATATAAACTTGGGTTTGTGTTGTCTTAGAATAAGTGCCTTGAGGAGGTCACCATGTTTCTCCAGCAGCCCAAATGGACAAACCAGGCACGGAGTGCTTTTTGTGTTTTTAAGTAAAAACCTACTACACAAACGAAGAAAAACTCCACTGGCATAAACCTGACCAACAAAGGAGGAGGAGACAGAAGAGAGAGTGGGGAGTGTTGTACATTTTCTTAAAAATTGATGCAGTTGCAGGAATAAAATGTGACCTTGAGCTCCTCCACCTCGCTCTTCAGCTGCGACTCTTTCTGCACCATGTGTCTCCTCTGTGAGTCCAACCGCGACTCCATCTCTCGTCTCACCTCCTCCAACTTGCACAGCATCTCAGCCCTACGATAAACATTAAATGAGACCAACATTAGGATGAGCAGACTTAATTTGGCTTAGTTTTTTTCCCTGAACAGACAGACACACGCACACCTGAGAATCTCCACTTCAGTGCGTAGCTCTGCCACACAGTTATGTTGAGACTGATCAGCAGAGAGGAGAGTGTGGCCGCAGCCATTGGGGCACGCTCTGCTGCGGAAGTTACATTCTGACATGTGGGCCTCCAAACCCCGCCTCTCCACCTGTACAGGACAACCTGAGAGGAAAGAGGTGCAGTGATACATGAGCAAACATTATATACAGTATATAGTTAGTTAGTTAGTTAGTTATTTTTCCCTTATTTTGGCTTCTCCCTCCCTACCACAGCAGATCACCTGCTTTTAGATGACCTTCCCGATGCCACCCCCCCATTTGTCCAGGCTTGGGACCGGCACTAAGAGTAAAATGGATGTGGTCCGGGTCAATTTGAAAGTGTCCAATTAACTAAATCAATGGGGAGCACTGGGGATTGGGTACCTTGCTCAGAGGTATCGCAGCCATTGACAGTTACAAGCCAAGTTTCCTTTCCACTAGGCTATGAGCTGCCTAAACATTTGTCAGATTACCGTAAAAAAGCTGAAACTGACTGCTTGTGATATATATGCATATGTGTGTGTATATACGTGTATATATGTACGTATATGTATATGTACATATATACACGTATATGTATGTGTATGTATATGTATATATATACATATACACGTATGTATATGTATATATATAAATATATATGTGTATATGTATACAGTATATATACTATTTACTATAATCCTTTTCCTTTTTGGTGCATACAGATCACAGCAGTTATACACATTGATGAAAACATCAGGACAAACAACTGTATGTTGCTGTTTGTGTCAGTACGTGTAATTTTAAGCACAGCAAAAGGTCACCCTGCATGCACACACAGAGTCACTATACCTACCACAATGGAAACATATGTATTCACCACCTGCCAAGGACAGGCCACAGTGAGCACACAAGCACATGTTTGTCTACAATGTAAATACAGAAGCACACTTTGAAGTCGCTCATTAAAGAATGATGGGAAGTTGACCCTTGTTGCACTCTCTAAGGCAGCGTTGAGTCCTGAACAAGTCCCTTAGATGCAACAGTTTGCAGGGTAGCCATGACAACTAGGGCACCTGTGCCCCCCACCCCCCACAGGTGTCACATTACCTCTGCACAATTTAATCTCACAATAACTATCAAAGAAAGACAAGATGAGCAGCCTGCCAGTCAGTGTTAGGTGTCATACCTATGTTAGAGCAGGACATGAAGGCAAACTCACACTCTTCCTCGTGTGTGTGCAGGCTCTCCAGGGAACAGACCACATCACATCCCCGAGCTGCATTCACACACCGGATCTGAAGGCGGTTCAGGTCATTACGCATGTACCTGTCACCAAACACAGAAATACTTCAAGAGAAAAATTTACAGGGTATATTTAATGATGCCACTCAACGGCAGGAACACAGAAAATGTTAACTAATCGTTTGATCATCATTAAGTAATGTTAAGTGATGGGCCAAGAAGCATGAAGATGCATTAATGATTACTTCATGATTAGTTAATCGTGACGGTCAGGGTTAGTCCCATTAGTTCATGCTAACAAATCATTGATTAATGTAATGATTAGTAATGAAGTAATGATCAGTTAACATGACGTAATTTTAAATAACACACATTTGTCAAACAATACCAGTTCATACTTTCTGCATCTGCAAAAAGGCCACTTTGACATGGACACTCATTGACACAGCAAAATGGGTGTGCAACTCTGTGGGGATAGGGAATGTGTAAAGTGTAAAGAAGCCTAAATGATTAGTTAACCATTAATGGATGCTTTGTATACGATTCGATTACTAAACATTTTTGTGCACTTTACTGTTAAGTGATAAAAAGCTGCAGAGATGGAGGCAGACCTGTACAAGGGTTTGAGATTACACACATCCAGCGGGAGTCTGTCCTCTGGACAGGAGTGGTGATGGACCAGCCAGTTGCTGATGCATGCGCTGCAATAAGCATGCTCACAAGGCGCCTGGAGGGGGCGCTCCAGCACATCCCGACACACACAGCACAGCAGGCCCTCATTCACATAACCCACAAACCTCTCAAGATCATAGCCCATCCTACAATTGCAGAAAATAGTTTAGAAAACAGTCTGATGTCAACATAATGTTGGCTCATTTGTTAGTTTTACTGTTAAGGTCTGATATTTATATTCCTACCTGTGTGAAGAGTGAGCTTTCTCTTCATCCAAGTCCTTGGTGTGTTGGTTTCCAGTCCACTGGTTCATCCAAATGTGACCCTCACTCTTATCTCCCTGCTACCACCACCTCGTCATCCTCTCCTCTGACTAGCTGCTCCATCAAGGTGAGGGTCTGTGCTCTCCAAAACCCTCCTCTGCCCTTGGGACTATGTCTCCATGGAGAGGTATCCCTGGCAACGAGGGTTAGGGACCCAGGTGAGCAGCTGTCAGACCAGACCAGACCTTGACTTAAACAGACCGAATTACAGAAGAGGAATCGCACAGAAAACACATACACAAAAACAAAACAAATTCAGCCTGTCAAATGTTTCTCTCCATGTTAAAGACTCATCCTATCCTAGGTGTCTCTTTCAATCCCCCTTTCTCTCCCTCTCTCTCTCTCTGCATGTGGGATTAACATGGATAACATTCACTCTCCCTCCCTGATTGGATTACAGACAGCACACATCAGATGACAACATCCTCTCAACCACAAACACCAAAGAGCAATCCAAACACTTGGTCCAGTCTTTTTATAGTCTGTTATGTTCAACTAAGTAGTGGAATGATTAATCCTGTGCAATGTAAAAAATAATACTTAAAGAACATTTTATCTTTTTATTGTAAAGATCTGCCAGTGTTTTGCTAAAGTTTCTAACTAAACCCCCTCTTCTGCAGCTGACTCCACCAAATGCCATAGAAGTGGGCTGAGACCTGAGTGAGAGGAGGAGGAGTTAATAGCTAAATCAAGGCACTAAACACTGCCTTCTAGTGGATAGCAAATGTATGTATGTGTGTGTGTGTGTGTGTGTGTGAATCACAAGCTATATGTTTGTAGATTTGTGTGGATGTTTGACAGGAATGTCCCATAATTACTTCATTGGGGAAAGCGATGAATGCATGTAATTGGTGATCCACAAATGCCCAATCAACACTTCACATACAGAATTTTCATTTTCATTTCATTCATTTGCAGGTCAGATTTTTTTTTTCAATAAGTTACAAAACAATATATTTACAAATCTATTTGTAAAACATAACATACAAGTTATAATTAGGACTGTTGTATTTGTGGGCAGCAAAACATGTAATTTAATGTAATGTAATGTGCGTAAATTGTAAATGACCTTAATATGCCACAGTGTATTTTCATGATGTTTCGTTTCCATGGTTGTTTGTTTTATGAGTGATCTCCTTGAAAGATTGACTTGTTTTCTTTGTTTTACCGTCATTTCCTGTTTTTGGGTTGGTGCTTTTATTTTGATACGGTGTGTAACCGGAAATCAGAAAAAAAAGACGAATCTGCAGATCTGCAGCGTTTGCACGACACAAACGAGTCAATTAAAAGTTAAAAAACATTAAAGAAACGTCAAATTATAAGTTCGTTTAGCACCTGGCTGATAAAGGCACAAGGTTTGTCATCATTTCACTTTAATCTTGTACTTAATGTTTAGAAGTAATGTGATGTCCTTCTATAGTTTGACTTTGTTTTAATTTATTTTAAGCTAGCAATAACGCTGCTTTGGTGCGATGTAGGGCATGTCTGTCGGTCTGAAAGGGACAATTATTTCAGTTTCTTGATTTGTTATGAACATTATAAAGTTGGTAATAATATTTTTGTTTATTCCATAGCTCTTACGGTGTGTTCAAGGTGTGTTCAGAGTGTGTCTTATTGGAGCAACCTTAACGTTAATAAACCTATGAACCATCAGTTAAGGAGTTCGACCATCATTCAGCCGGGGACGCTACAGTAAGAGCTTCACCTCATCAGTCCCACCACACTCATGTCCAAGGATGACTGCGGAGAGACTCGATGTGATGGTCTAAGGTTGTGGCACCCACTCATAAAATGAAAGCATCTCTAGACAGTAGCGACTCAGACCAGCAAATGGATATCTGCAAAGCCAGCGAAGAGGAGGAGCTTCGCCGCTCTGGTCGCCAGAAGAACCCCACGGAGAAGATGCTTGCATTTCAGAGAGAGGAGGCTCACAAAAAGGAGAAAAGGCTCACTCACTTTTATGAACTATGGAAGACCCAAGCACGTAAGACTAGAGAGCAATTAAAGTCCAACATTCCTGAAAATGAGATTGCAGCTCTTATAGACACACTAGAAGAAGGAATGTCGGATGTTATTCGCATCTATATGGAAATCAGAGATCACCTCACTCCATCCAGTGAGACAAGACGTCGGATTGATGCCTGTGAAGCAGTGACGAGGGACATTGTTAGAATTGCATATGAAAGGATAACAGGCATAGATGGAGAATTTGACAGTGAAGCAGTAAAACAACGACTTTGTGAGCTGCTTAACAGAGACTATGCTCGCTCTATCTATGGATCCACAGCCTCACCTTCAAGTCGACACTCCAGCCAAAACTCTGTGAGCTCCATTGTAACTGCTAAAAGGGCAGATGCGGCGGCAGACTTAGCAGCAAAGGAAGCAGAGTATGAAGGTTTATTGGAGGAGGAAAGACAAAAGGAAAAAATTCAACTCCTAGAGGAAAAGCAGAGAAAAGAACTTGAAACTCAGAAACGTGAGTTGGAAAGACTAAAGGCAGAGAAGGATATAAGAGCTGCCCGGGCTAGGTTGATAACCTATAACAAAGAAGTAATGCAGGAAGCTAGTGTCCTTTCCACTGATCACAGCATTGGTGAACAACGGTACATGTCCCTACAGCAACCTGTGTCTTCAGCTCCCATCCAGCAGCCTGCATATGTCACAACGACATCATCACCTCCACAGACAGATGTGACCTACCTGGCTCAAGCAGTCCAAGATAGCATAACTCTGAACAGGCTCCCGATGCCAGAACCATCTTTATTCACTGGTGACCCAATCCAGTTTATCGAGTGGAAAGCCTCATTCATATCGCTCATAGACAAAAGGAATATTTCCTCAGCTGACAAACTGCATTATCTGAGAAAGTATGTGGGAGGTCCAGCTCGAAAGACACTCGATGGTATCTTTTATAGAAGTGATGACAATGCTTATAAAGATGCATGGAACCGTCTCAACGGAAGGTATGGTCAGCCCTTCATTATTCAGAGAGCTTTTAGAGAAAAACTGGCAAAGTGGCCAAGGATTCAGCCAAAGGATGCAGAAGGACTGAGAACATTTGCTGATTTCCTACACTCATGTCAAGAAGCCATACCTCATGTTAAAGGGCTTGATATTTTGAATGACTGTGAAGAAAATCAAAAACTGATTCAAAAACTTCCAGATTGGGCAGCATCACAGTGGAACCGAAAAGTCACACAATCCTTGAAAGACAGGCAGGAGTTTCCTAACTTCCAGGACTTTGTCGGCTTCATGTTAATGGAGGCAGAGATCGCCTGTAATCCTATCACCTCATTCCAAGCCCTCCACTCATCACAGCCCAGTGTAGATAAACATTATCTGAAGGAAAGGAAGTCTAAATCCAGTGTTTTCCACACACAGACAGTTACAGAGGCTGAAACTCCAGAGCAGTTAAAAACAGATTTAAAGCCACCATGCATGTTCTGTCAAGACTGTAAACATCGCCTGCACTGCTGTCCTGGGTTCAAAAGAAAATCTCTGGATGAAAGAAGAAAATATGTAAAGGAAAAGAGACTATGCTTTGGTTGTCTGAAGCCAGGACATAACGCAAAAGACTGTCGTCACCGACACTCATGTGACAGCTGCAAAGGAAGACATCCTACACTCCTGCATGACGACGGCTACACTAAAACCAAAACCATACCAGTTCCAAATCAGATCAGCGGAGATGGAGCAGCAACCACATTGTCTCTCAGCGTGGAAACAGAGGAACCATCGGCTAACACTTCAATGATTGTGCCAGTGTGGGTTTCCTCCATCAGTAATCCAGGTATGGAAAGGCTTGTTTATGCTCTTCTGGACACTCAGAGTGATACAGTTTTCATTGAACAGGAAGTTAACAACAGCTTACAAACTGAGACACATCCTGTGAGACTGAAGCTAACTACAATGATTGGTAAAGATGCACTAATACACAGTCAAAGGGTCTCAGGTCTCAGGGTGAGAGGTTACTACTCCAACATCCTCATTGATCTCCCTCCTACATACACAAAGGACTGCATACCAGTGAACAGAACACATATTCCTACCTGTGAAACGGCAAGGCACTGGAATCATCTCACCACAATAGCAGATGAAATCCCACCACAGCTAGAATGTGAAGTTGGTCTTTTGATAGGCTACAATTGCTCAAGGGCACTGGCACCACGGCAGGTAATACATGGAGGAGATGGTGAACCCTACGCAGTTCGCACAGACTTAGGATGGAGTATTGTAGGTTGTTCATCACCACACCATGACTCACCAAGCATCACCAACATGTGCCACAGAGTTGTTATAAAAGAGTTTCCTCCAGTGACTCCAGCTGATGCAATCAGAGTTCTGGAGTCTGACTTTAAGGATACCAGTAAGGATGGAAAGGCTGTGTCTCAGGATGACATCCTCTTTCTGAATGTGCTAAAGGAAGGAATTCAGATGAACACCCAAGGTCACTATGAGATGCCACTCCCCTTTAAAGAAAGACCCTACCTCCCTGACAATAAACAACTAGCCGTTGTCCGGCTCAGTCATGTTAAAAGAAAGCTGCTGAGAGATGAAAAGTACAAGGAACATTATGTGAAGTTCATGAACGAGGTGATTGAAAAGGGTGAGGCAGCGGAAGTATGTGAGCAAGGAAAGAAAGGAGAGAAGTGGTATATTCCCCATCATGGAGTCTATCACTCCAAAAAACCTGACAAACTTCGTGTGGTTTTTGATTGCTCCGCTAAATACAAGGGAACAAGCCTGAATGACCATCTTCTGTCAGGCCCAGACTTACTGAATAGCCTAATCGGTGTACTCATCAGATTCAGACAGCACCATGTAGCACTGATGTGCGATATTGAAAAAATGTTTCATCAGTTCCATGTGTGTGAAGCTGACAGAGACTATTTACGTTTCCTCTGGTGGAAAAATGGCGACCTGCATGCGGACCCACAGGAGTTCCACATGAAGGTTCATCTGTTTGGTGCTGCATCCTCACCAGGATGCGCCAACTATGGACTGAAACAACTTGCTAAAGATCATGAGACCCAATTTCCCCTTGGCTCTGAGTTCATCATGAAAGACTTTTACGTTGATGACGGTGTCACCAGCACGGCAAGCGTAGATGAAGCTATTCAGCTTGCGAAGGAAGCTCAGGAGCTCTGTTCTATGGGTGGGTTGAGGCTGCATAAGTTTGTGTGCAACAACAGATCAGTACTGGATAGTATTCCGCCAACGGAGCATGCTACTGAAGTGAAGGCTCCAAACCTGGCCTTCAACGATTCAACGCTTGAGAGGGCCTTAGGTATCCACTGGCACATTGAATCGGATACTTTCAGATTTCGTGTCTGCCTTAAAGACCAGCCAGCAACACGACGTGGCATATTATCAACAGTAGCCTCCCTCTATGATCCACTGGGCTTTGTTGCCCCTTTTCTGCTCACCGGGAAAAAGGTGCTTCAGGAAATGTGCAGGCACGGCACAAGCTGGGATGACCCCCTCCCCAGTGAACTGCAACCAGTATGGGAGCGCTGGAAGAATGATCTTGCAAATTTGGAGGAAATCACCATACCGCGCTGCTATGTGCCCGTCGGCTTTGGAAAAGTCATGAAAAAAGAGCTACATCACTTTTCCGATGCAAGCACATATGGTTATGGCCAGTGTTCTTACTTGAGATATGTAAATGAAGATGAAGGTGTTCACTGTGCTCTGGTTATGGGAAAGTCCAGAGTAGCTCCTATTAAAGTCACGACTATCCCCAGGCTGGAGCTGACAGCTGCTGTTGTGTCGGTCGCAGCAAGCAACACCCTAAAGGAGGAGCTTGGTTTGGCAGATATTGATGAATATTTCTGGACTGACTCCAAAGTGGTCTTGGGGTACATCAATAACGAGGCACGTCGTTTCCATACATTCGTATCAAACCGAGTACAGAAAATACACCTCAGCACAGCACCCCAGCAGTGGAGATACGTCTCTACCAACAATAACCCAGCAGATCTTGCCTCTAGAGGTTCAAATGCAAGTGAGATTCTCACATCAAGGTGGCTCTCAGGACCTCACTTCCTATGGGAGAAGGAGATTCCCCCAGCTGTAGATGTCATCACTGAAGTACAGATTGGAGATCCTGAAGTCAAAAGGATTCAGACACTACACACATGGACATCTGAACAAGTGAGTCTTTCTGATCGCTTGTCAAGGTTTTCTACGTGGTCAAGAGCAACTCAAGCCATTGCTCGTCTCATCCGTCGTGCTAGGGGTGATAAATCAACAGATCACAGCACTGTACAGGAACGAGAGGACGCATGGTGCATCATCATAAAGGACCTTCAGACACAAGTATACCCAGAAGAGATAAAGTTGCTCAGTAAGACTACTCAAGTTTCTTCTCAGAGCAAACTGCATCAGTTGGATGCCTTTCTGGATCAAGATGGACTCCTCAAGGTGGGAGGAAGGTTAAAAAATGCATCCCTACCTTCTTCAGTAAAGCATCCAGTGATCATACCAAAAGATCATCCCATCACCAAGATGATAATTGCACATTGTCACGAAAATGTTCGACATCAAGGAAAATGTATGACCATCAATGAGGTCAGATCAAATGGATACTGGATCCCAGGAATCAATAGAGCAGTGGCAGCTCACCTGCATCAATGTGTTACATGTCGGAAACTCAGGAGAGTCACAGAAGAACAACGGATGGCGGATCTGCCTTCAGAGCGTGTAGACCCATCACCACCCTTCACATACTGTGGAATGGATTGCTTCGGTCCGTTCCTCACGAAACACGGACGCAAAGTGCAAAAGCGATACGGCCTCCTTTTCACCTGCCTGTGCTGTCGAGCTATCCACATTGAAATGTTAGACGACATGTCAACAGATGCCTTCATTAACGGACTCCGTTGTTTCATTGCCATAAGAGGAGCAGTTCGCCAGTTAAAATCTGATCAAGGATCTAATTTCATTGGGGCTAAAAACGAGCTAAATGAGGCTCTTAAGCAAGTGGATACAAATCGTCTGACCACATTTTTGGCTGACAGGCAGTGTGATTTCAGCATGAACGCCCCTCATTCAAGCCATGTGGGAGGTGTATGGGAGAGGCAAATTAGAACAGTGAAGAATGTTCTTCGTTCCACTCTCTCGCTCTCACCAGGCAGGCTGGATGATTCCTCGCTGCGGACATTTTTCTATGAGGCCATGGCTATAGTGAACAGTCGTCCTCTGACAGTCGACAATCTAAGTGATCCAAAGAGTCCAGAGCCACTAACACCCAATCACCTGCTCACAATGAAATCTATCACAGCCTTACCACCTCCTGGCAGATTCATAAGAGAGGACATGTATGCTCGTAAGAGGTGGCGTCACGTTCAGTATCTCTCAGAGCAATTCTGGAGTCGCTGGAGAAAGGAGTACCTCTTTAATATTGCTACTAGACAGCGCTGGCATACTCCTAGAAGAAACCTCAAGGTCGGCGATATTGTCATGGAGAAGGCAGATGATCTGCCACGGAATGAGTGGAAGTTGGCCAAAGTTATAGAAACAGTGACTGATACAGATGGACTTGTGAGAAAGGTAAAGATTCGTGTTGGAGATCAAAAGATGGGAAAGGAGGGACATCGTTCTGGCAAGCCATCCATCGTCGAACGTCCTGTGCAGAAGCTGATCCTGCTTTTAGAGACTGTTTAACCACCCTCTTCACTCCACAGATATATCCTTTGCAGTATGAAGAGTTTTTCATGGGCATTATCATTGACTAAAGTTTTAAGGGTCAAAGGTCAGATTGAGTCATAAAATTATTCATGCTTTGTACCCCATATTGTTTTGAAAAGCACTCATAATTTGGTGGGAGTGTAAATGACCTTAATATGCCACAGTGTATTTTCATGATGTTTCGTTTCCATGGTTGTTTGTTTTATGAGTGATCTCCTTGAAAGATTGACTTGTTTTCTTTGTTTTACCGTCATTTCCTGTTTTTGGGTTGGTGCTTTTATTTTGATACGGTGTGTAACCGGAAATCAGAAAAAAAAGACGAATCTGCAGATCTGCAGCGTTTGCACGACACAAACGAGTCAATTAAAAGTTAAAAAAACATTAAAGAAACGTCAAATTATAAGTTCGTTTAGCACCTGGCTGATAAAGGCACAAGGTTTGTCATCATTTCATTTTAATTTTGTACTTAATGTTTAGAAGTAATGTGATGTCCTTCTATAGTTTGGCTTTGTTTTAATTTATTTTAAGCTAGCAATAACGCTGCTTTTAGTGCGATGTAGGGCATGTCTGTCGGTCTGAAAGGGACAATTATTTCAGTTTCTTGATTTGTTATGAACATTATAAAGTTGGTAATAATATTTTTGTTTATTCCATAGCTCTTACGGTGTGTTCAAGGTGTGTTCAGAGTGTGTCTTATTGGAGCAACCTTAACGTTAATAAACCTATGAACCATCAGTTAAGGAGTTCGACCATCATTCAGCCGGGGACGCTACATAAATCAAGGGATATTTGTAGATCATTATGTGAATTAATAGATTTTTATGAGAAATAGGCTTTAAAAATATTGTTTGACCAGTTATTAGATATAGAAATCTTCTTCCAATAATGGATTCATATCTTAAAATAATATAATCCCAGTTTTGATTTTAGAGGGACTGGACAAAAAGAGAGTTCTCTAAAAGTTCTGAATCAGAATGAAAAAGTTGTGTTCAGCACATTATCTACTACTGTACTGGATATCAGACATTTTTACTGTACAGTTTTAGAGACATTTAAAGTTAAAAGTCCCATATTTGCATTTTTTAATCGAAAACAGTCTGATGTCAACATAATGTTGGCTCATTTGTTAGTTTTACTGTTAAGGTCTGATATTTATATTCCTACCTGTGTGAAGAGTGAGCTTTCTCTTCATCCAAGTCCTTGGTGTGTTGGTTTCCAGTCCACTGGTTCATCCAAATGTGACCCTCACTCTTATCTCCCTGCTACCACCACCTCGTCATCCTCTCCTCTGACTAGCTGCTCCATCAAGGTGAGGGTCTGTGCTCTCCAAAACCCTCCTCTGCCCTTGGGACTATGTCTCCATGGAGAGGTATCCCTGGCAACGAGGGTTAGGGACCCAGGTGAGCAGCTGTCAGACCAGACCAGACCTTGACTTAAACAGACCGAATTACAGAAGAGGAATCGCAAAGAAAACACATACACAAAAACAAAACAAATTCAGCCTGTCAAATGTTTCTCTCCATGTTAAAGACTCATCCTATCCTAGGTGTCTCTTTCAATCCCCTTTCTCTCCCTCTCTCTCTCTCTGCATGTGGGATTAACATGGATAACATTCACTCTCCCTCCCTGATTGGATTACAGACAGCACACATCAGATGACAACATCCTCTCAACCACAAACACCAAAGAGCAATCCAAACACTTGGTCCAGTCTTTTTATAGTCTGTTATGTTCAACTAAGTAGTGGAATGATTAATCCTGTGCAATGTAAAAAATAATACTTAAAGAACATTTTATCTTTTTATTGTAAAGATCTGCCAGTGTTTTGCTAAAGTTTCTAACTAAACCCCCTCTTCTGCAGCTGACTCCACCAAATGCCATAGAAGTGGGCTGAGACCTGAGTGAGAGGAGGAGGAGTTAATAGCTAAATCAAGGCACTAAACACTGCCTTCTAGTGGATAGCAAATGTATGTATGTGTGTGTGTGTGTGTGTGTGTGAATCACAAGCTATATGTTTGTAGATTTGTGTGGATGTTTGACAGGAATGTCCCATAATTACTTCATTGGGGAAAGCGATGAATGCATGTAATTGGTGATCCACAAATGCCCAATCAACACTTCACATACAGAATTTTCATTTTCATTTCATTCATTTGCAGGTCAGATTTTTTTTTTCAATAAGTTACAAAACAATATATTTACAAATCTATTTGTAAAACATAACATACAAGTTATAATTAGGACTGTTGTATTTGTGGGCAGCAAAACATGTAATTTAATGTAATGTAATGTGCGTAAATTGTAAATGACCTTAATATGCCACAGTGTATTTTCATGATGTTTCGTTTCCATGGTTGTTTGTTTTATGAGTGATCTCCTTGAAAGATTGACTTGTTTTCTTTGTTTTACCGTCATTTCCTGTTTTTGGGTTGGTGCTTTTATTTTGATACGGTGTGTAACCGGAAATCAGAAAAAAAAGACGAATCTGCAGATCTGCAGCGTTTGCACGACACAAACGAGTCAATTAAAAGTTAAAAAAACATTAAAGAAACGTCAAATTATAAGTTCGTTTAGCACCTGGCTGATAAAGGCACAAGGTTTGTCATCATTTCATTTTAATTTTGTACTTAATGTTTAGAAGTAATGTGATGTCCTTCTATAGTTTGGCTTTGTTTTAATTTATTTTAAGCTAGCAATAACGCTGCTTTTAGTGCGATGTAGGGCATGTCTGTCGGTCTGAAAGGGACAATTATTTCAGTTTCTTGATTTGTTATGAACATTATAAAGTTGGTAATAATATTTTTGTTTATTCCATAGCTCTTACGGTGTGTTCAAGGTGTGTTCAGAGTGTGTCTTATTGGAGCAACCTTAACGTTAATAAACCTATGAACCATCAGTTAAGGAGTTCGACCATCATTCAGCCGGGGACGCTACATAAATCAAGGGATATTTGTAGATCATTATGTGAATTAATAGATTTTTATGAGAAATAGGCTTTAAAAATATTGTTTGACCAGTTATTAGATATAGAAATCTTCTTCCAATAATGGATTCATATCTTAAAATAATATAATCCCAGTTTTGATTTTAGAGGGACTGGACAAAAAGAGAGTTCTCTAAAAGTTCTGAATCAGAATGAAAAAGTTGTGTTCAGCACATTATCTACTACTGTACTGGATATCAGACATTTTTACTGTACAGTTTTAGAGACATTTAAAGTTAAAAGTCCCATATTTGCATTTTTTAATCGAAAATTTTTCAATTTGAGATGTAATAAAAAATAAATTTTCTATAACATGCAAATATGGGACTTTAAATTTCGCAAAAACTGTACAGTACAAATTTCAGATATCCAGTACACAAGTAATGCTGAACACAACTCTCTTTATACAGTTACTAGGTCTGTGAAACGTAGCTGTGAGGATTTTCATTATTTTTCCAAAGATATGCTTCCAAACGTGCACTCAGATACAGTGCTCTCCGTGTTTTATTTTGAAAACCGGATGTTTATGTCCTTCCTTTACCACGGGGAAACGAGTGTCAGATATCGTGACTGCAGTAGAGAGAGAGCGATATCTATCCTCGTGAGGACACGTATTAATTAAGACATAATGCCTGTATGTTGCTGTTTGTTGACGTATTATACGTCTTCTTCTTCTTAGAGTAATAATAATAATGCCCTCTACACTTCGAAGGTCTTACTCACAATTCATTTTTACGCAGTTCCGTCAAAGATACTAAACGCACCACAAACAGTATGACCACGCCCCCGACGTCACGTAAGGATAACCAATCAGCTTCTTCAAAATATTCAGCGGGAGAAACGGAACAGGATGTAGAGACTGACTCCGAGGAAACTCTAAATGTTGTCAACAAACGTTAGGTTTGTCCGGGTATGTAATACACATTTTTATACATTATCTAACACGTTTAGACAGTGAACTGTGGCGAATTGGTTATCAGCGGCCTGTGATTACACAGTATTCAGTATAGCTCAATCTAGCACGATTTTTATTGGAGTCGCGAGCTGTTATTTGTGTGTCAGAGAAGTTTGAAATACCTCCATTAGGTAATTATCCTCTGTTTAAACGAGTCCTTGCACCTGTATTATTTCATACCTACGTGATAAGCATCACTAAAAACTATATATTATTACGGGGAAATGAAGCTAGCATGAACAATAAACCCAGTTAAACACATTACGCTCACTGTACTGTGTGTTAAGTGAGTAAAGACTTGGGCTGAATATCTTCTCACATATATTACGATTACAGTTTGCGTTGGTTCAGTATTTACTGTTTTACATTTGAAAAATCAGAACAGCATTATTGTATGATACCATCAAAATACTAATACTACAATGCAACGATGAGACCTTTAAGTTATGAATTATTTATAACATTTATGTTTTGTATCTGATTTAAATTTCATAAAACATAGAACACGTCATTGTTTCAAATTGCAATTTTTTATTTCAAAATGATTGTTAATCTCTACTCTGGACATGGATATTTATTCTAACCTTGTGAATTAATAACATACTAATTAAATCACATGTTGATCATTAATGTTTGTTGTGTTAATTGGGTAAATTACTGTGGCTTTCCAGCAGAATAATGAGACGCTCAGCAGCTCCCAGCCAGCTCTTTGGTAATGCAGTGAAAAAGCCTAGATTTGTGCCACCTGGCGCATCTACTGTCATTGATTCCAAGCTCCTTTCCCCTAAACTTGGATTAGGCAATGCACTGGAAAAGGTAAAATATAAGCATTATACTCATCATCTTCATAGACCACCCAGTGTGCCTTTAAACATTCTCAGTATTTTCCCTTCCCCTTGTTGTGCAGATCCAAAAAAGCCTGGCAGCACCAGTACCTAGTACGACCGGTGGTGATAACCAGCTCAAAGCTGCACAGCCTGCTCCAGCCTTGTCCAGGGCTCTGGCTCGTGTTCTCAATGCGACAGAAAGCAAGGAAAATGATGCCAAGCTGGAATATCCTGAAACTGACACAGACTTTGCAGAAAGCAAAAGATTAGCAGGTAAGACACCGATTTGTGGCTGAAACATCCATCCATCGTCTACCACTTTATCCTGCTTATTGTATTCAGGAATCAGAAACTTTATGAGTTTTATTAATTTGTATTTCACTGATGTGAAGGGAAAAAGATATATACAGTAACATTCAGCAATTCATTTCACTTAATACAATACATGTCAAAACATACACTGTTAATGCTGATATCAAAATACTGATCGTTGTTTAAAGTAGGGATGCAACGATTCATTCATTATTAATCGATTGCTAAATTGATAGTAAACTATTTTACTATTCAATTTTAGTGTTTGTTTGTTTTTAAATAGTTAAAACAAGCTCTCTAATTTTTTTTGCTCCACAAGACAGAAAACATGTTTGTTTAGGAAACACTGCTCAACATTTTTCAGCATTTTATGAAATTTTATTAAACAACCAAGTAACCGATTAATTGATTATGAATATAGTCATTAGTTGCAGTCCCAGTATGAATTATTGTTTGTAGTGGAGAGAGAGATATATTTCATGTTTACAGCCCACACTAATGCTGTATGTTGATCATACTCAACATGTCACCACTGGCAACACCTTCAGGTCTTTAACTTCTCAGAGAGTTTGTATATTCTGCAATTTTCCAACTTGATGACCACTGATTGTCTTTAAATGTCCACCATAAGAAATAATTTAGGCTACAATTAAACGTTGCATGTGTATCTCAATATGTAAATAGTTTTATTTCAGTTAAATAAGTTCAGTGTACAAACAGTTCAGTGTACAAACAGCGTACTACTTGTAATATAGAATATTCTGTTAAAAGTAAATTTAAAAAAGAATACGAAATTGAAAATGTAAATTGCCTAAAACATTTATGCACTCACTGAAAAAGTGCGCCAAAGATATCTGCCACACACTAAAACATAAAAGTAGAGAAAATAACAATTTAATTTTAACAATAAAATAATTCATTAATATTAAATAATTAGAAATTTTTCAGCTTCCATGTCCGCATCAAATTGTATTAAAACATTGATACTAAGCCTACTTATTGATACTAAAATTTAATATCTGTTTTCATTGGCATTTAACACAATCATTTGTCTGAAAGTGTTATGTTTCTCTATAAATGCCAAAAATTGAAGCTGTGGAAAGTTGATTTGCACCATGACATGGCAGCTGACCTTCTTACTTCTATTTGATCAACAATGAAAACATGGTGTCAGCAGAAGCACAAAAAACAAACCGTTATGGTTAAATTATCCTGTATTTTACCCCTAAACGTGACCTTTTCCAAACAGGTGTCGTTTTTGCATTATATTTTATTCAAAATGCCTTTTAATTCTTTGTGTCGTGTTTGAAAGTCCGATGAAAACAACTCGAATGAGTATGAACACGTGGTCTAATATAAGCCCTACATGGCTGCTATTGAAAGCAAGGTTTTCGGAATGTATTGATGGTCCGTTATCCTGAGTGAGCGTCAGTCCACATCGACCTAGAACGCGCTGTGTCTGAGTGATCCAGGTCCAGTATTATGTAAATCAGCGCGGGGGTGGTGTGTGGCTGCAGCGGCTCTGAGCTCGGGACCAGTTCGCTCCTTCCGTCTGTCTGTCTGTGATTCATCCCCGAAACAAACCCCTCACTTCACGCTCTCTCTGTGTGTCTTAACACGAGCAGCGCACGCTCCGAATACACGTTTTGACCGTGTGTATTAGTAATTGCAATGCAGAGAAGACTTAATCTGCGCGTTCACCGCAGAGTGTTAATCTACGGGCATGAGCAGCGCGCGTTCAAACGCCTCCCCCACTCAGTTAGTTAAGCCAGTGTTATTTTAAAGCGTCACGCATTTCAGAAAAAAAGCCAGCCCTGGTCCTTAATGTCATGTAACAAACATACTGTGTGTGTTCTCTCATTCACGCAGTGCACAGAGACGCTGCTGCCATCACTGCGTTACAATGTAGAAGCAGTGCGTTCTGTGCTGTGCCTGGTTTGAGGTTTACAGAGACCGAGTTGAAAGTAGGTCGGGCTGGGCTTAAGCGGCTTAGCTACGTCAGGCTAAGCTGGGAGGAATTCATCCAAAGCTCTCTGCGGTAGGCGGGGGCCTAAACGAGGCTGGCCTAGTTAAGCCTGATTCTTATTGTGTGCAGCACAGCCTGTTTTTGTAGTGTGGCGTAGCTGAGAGTGCAGCCAGGAGTAGTGTATGATTCCATTGCACATATTAGACACTTATGTTTGATATAGAGAAGAAGAAGAGATGGCAAATGAGACATTTTTGGGACTAAGACCAGTGGTAGTTTTATCACTGTGGAGCAAGAGGAGCCAGTGGTAGGAACAACAAAAAACAGGTGAGAAGAACTGTGGTTAGTGAGGGCTGACCACAATAAACCAGACTTGGTCAGTGGGAATCCGCAATGCTACGAGATGGCGTCCAGCTCTGTGTTTATGTCCAGTATGGTGGGTAAGGCTCGCTCCTCCAACTTCACCCTCTCTGAAAAGCTGGACCTGTTGAAGCTGGTGCGACCCCACATCCGCATCTTGGAGGAGCACACCAACAAGCATGCGGTCATTGTGGACAAGAACAAGTGCTGGGATATCGTGGCTGTGCAGTACAATGCCCTGGGAGGTGACAGACCTCACCGGACCGCTCAGGGCCTCAGGACCCTCTACAAGAGGCTGAAGGAGTCAGCCAAGCAGGAAGTGATGCAGCGCAGACACGCACAGCCAGAGTACAGAGCAAGCATCTCTGAGCCAACCAGGAGAATTATGGAGATGATCCCTCACCTGTTTCACCATGTGCCCATCCATGAAAAGGACCAGGCACTGCGCAGGTACAGTATCATACATACATGCACCTACAAACACAGTACATTTGAATCGACATTGTACAAACTGTCATTTGCTTGCAGCTGGTTGGTTGTTGTTCTCGCATGTTTCTTTTCTGAGACTCGTGTTTTAAACTTTCTCACACTCTGTGATCATCTGCCAGAGATATTAAGTATTTGTGTGAAACAAACAAAAGAAAAGCATTGAAACTTTTCTCAGCAAAGAGACTGCAGCCAGCAAAGCTTTGATATTTCATTTTGGAAAATCTTTGAATTTCCTCTTGTCGACTATAAAGCAATCCACACACTTCACATAAACAGGATAGAGATATTCAGTGAATGTAGTGTAAACCCACTATTTGTACTTATCTTTTGTCCTTCTTCCCATTTGTAGATTAATATACAGCAAGCACAATTCTCCAATTGAGCATCCTGGCAGCAGCTCCTCTCTGGCTGGACTCCAGGATTACTCAGCAGCTATCTCAAATGCCCCCCATGAAATAGTGCAGCTGGACCCTGAAGACGATGTAAAACCTCCGCCAGACCTCCCCATTCTTTCTATAAACACAGGCCCAGAGCTGGATGGAGGCCAGGAGAGGGAGGGTGAGCAGGACTTGGGTAGTGTCCATGAGTATGAAGCATCCCTGTCTCCCTCTCCTTCCTCTGTTAACGTCCCCCTCTCTACCTCGCCACTGCCCTTACACCATGACCTCTTCCAAAGCGACATTTACCCCCACCAGGAGTACAACAGGTTTCGCCCTCTGCATCTGGCCAAAGAGGAGCACGAGTTAGTGTTGGCCAATCACAGGAAGGTTGCCATGTACCTGGAGGAGAAAAGAGAGGGGCTGAAGAGGAAACAGGATCTGGAGGAGGAACTTCTGAAAGCCAAGATTAAAGTGGAGAAACTAAAGGCTGCCCGACTGAGACACGGACTGCCAGTTCCTCTATAACAAGCGTTGCCATGCATGTTTGTAGGCAGTGTCAGACAGACAGACAGAGCTCCTGAGGAGTCCCTGATTAGAAATCAAACTCTGTGTCTGAAAGCTGTTTGTTTTGGAAACATGGTGCCTCATACAAACACTGAAACTCTGTTTGATATAGAAGGACAAGGCTGACTTGTGTTGCTGGGTCAGACGTGATTTATTATTCCTGTACTTTTTTGGCAGCAGATTTGTAGATGCTCTTATTACTAACACTGTGATGGGTCAAAACAGGAATAATAACTGTTCCAGTCCAGATTTTTAGAAGGGAATATTTGTAGTTGTGCCTGTTTTTCTATACCTTACTGGTACATTTATTGCCTGGATCCTCGACGAATATGTGTTTGTGAGAATGTTAGAATAGCATTAATGATCTTTACTAGAAGGTTTATGACTCATAAACTCTAATAATGATATACTGGAGGGACAGGAGTGTGAAAGTCTGCCGAGAAGATGTGACAGATTATGGCAGATTGTTTCATGCCTTATTGAACTGAAATCTGTTGAACTCGGATTTAGCCAGATTAAATTGACATTTTATAGTTTTGCTAGTTGTAAAAAAAAAAAAAAGTAGAAAAGAAAAACACTCCAAAACTTTTTAGGCCTTAAAGTGAATGATCAGAAATTCTTCTTGGTTTCTGGATTAATTGCCAGTAGAGTGAACACGAGAAGGGAGATGTGTTTTTGTGATGTTACTGTTATTTAATGCAACTACTGCATTGATCGTATTGTAATGTTGGAATATGAGCATTTCCATTTTCTTATTTCAGTTTATATTTATATGTTTGCTTATTTCTATTAAAAATGTAACGTTGAATATTGCACTGGCATCTTCGTCTTATTTTCTTTTTTTATCTTTGTTTAAGAGGTAAGTGGCAAAGGATCACACAGATGCCAACTAAACTCTTTTGCTCTGTTGAATGATGCAGCAAGTGTCTAAAACGTGCAGATCAAGCTTATTTGTTGACCGAGGTTCACTCAGGTATTCAGGTGTGTGAGTGTGAACAGAGGGAGCCATAAATCTGTTGAAAGGTCTGTGGTGATGTATAGGCTCAGGCTCAGGGCAACAGTGACATCTGCTGGCGGCTTGTGTCCAAGTTTATTCTGTTCTTCAGACTCACTCTTGTACATCTTTTGTGTGACAGGAGTGAGCGATTCTTCTCAGTTGACTCCTGGGTCTCCTCAAACCCCGCGGCCCTCTGCAGGCTCTGCTGGAGCTGCAGGCGTGGACTCAGTCTGCAGTCAGGACGGAGCGTGTTACTTCAGTGTGATGTGGTGTAAAGCCAGTAAGAAGAAACACAAGAGGTGGGAGGGTGATGCCGTGCTGGTGACGAGAGGACGCACAGTCACACTTAAAGACATGGAAGGAAAAGACATCGGCAAAGGTGGGACCTCTTTTTTCTGTGACAGTATCATTTAATGGTTTTGTACACAACCAAAGTGTTGCTTTAAAAAAGTGACACTATTAGACGCACAGTACAACAACATAATAAGGCACTATGACCTTTTAAATTGGACAACACACCACAGTTGGGATTAGGATCTTAAGGACAAACTACTCCAAAACCTTGTCTATTTAGTCCAGCTTGTCGTATACAAATCGAATTGTTTTTCCTCTTCCCAGTTGTCAACTGTAGGTGGCTTGACAACAACTTTTGAGTCATTGCTTTTTTTGATGCTACAATCAATATTTTCAAAATATGTCTGTCATGTCCTGTGACACCTTTTGTAGATGACCTAAATTAAGTGATTTACATGTCAGAGAGAGAGAGAGAGATGTTTCAACTCCTCAAGCAGACACGCCCCCCTCTGAAATGATTGTGTTTTGCTGTGGACTTTTATTCACAGTGAGTGAGATATTGTTGTTTTGTATGTGTTGTTGTATTGTATGCAGGTAGTGGCTACAAGGTGTCTGTGTTGGCATCTCTTTCTGAGGGAGAGACACTGATGATTGGTGGGAAGGAGGTGGAGGTGATGGGGGTCATTTCTGCTGAGGACTATGCCAAGGGACGCTGTTTTCAAGAGGTCCAAATCGAGAAAGAGGAGCCACACACAAAGTCAGCTCCACCCAGTTCTCGCCGATTTGCATCCAAACCGTTCTGCCCTCCAACACAGGCAGGAAGAGCTGAGCATCCAGGAGTTAAACCAGAGCAGGAACAAACCATAAGACCTCGCCATGACCCTCAAGCTCCAGGTATGTAGGCTAGATCAGAAACATTATTTCTTGGAATAAAAATGTGTTTTATGTTTTTATGTATTACCATCTGTGGTTTAAACAGGACTGAGCAAAAGTCTTAGGCCAACATTAGATGTGTTGTTTGTTGAAGACATCCAGAAAATAAGGAAAACATGTTTTTAATGAGACCTTCACTTAAACTTGAATAATAGCACGACCCTGGCTCCCTTAAACCTGGAGTGAAACCCTAATTAATGTTACTGGTAAAACCTGTGTTTGTCCTACTATATCTAAACATGTCTGCTGTGTACACCAGGTTTTTGCAACATAAAATAACCTCGGAAGAAAATTATTAATTATCAAATGAATTATTTGATAATCATTTTATCATTATTTTATTTTTTAATATGACTGTGATTTAAAAAAACGAAAAAAACAAAACCAACTTATCATCTAGAAACATTGTTTATACACTATAATGCAAACCCTCAGGTGCACTGGTGATGCCTCGACCATCTGCCAACCACCAGTGGTCTAATAACAAGTCAGGCCTTCCTGTGGTCGATGTTGTCGTTGACCCACATCTGACCACTCACCTGAGACCCCACCAGAGAGATGGCCTGCTTTTCCTCTATGAATGTGCCATGGGCATGAGGTAACAAATACAAAGAACTAAGTTAATTCATTTAAACCCTACAGCGCAATCATAGCTATTTTCAGGATTCCCAAAAAAATCAATGTGAAAATAAAATGTTGATGTGCTTGCTTCAGAGCTGTGGGTCGACACGGTGCTATCCTGGCTGATGAGATGGGTTTGGGGAAGACCCTCCAGAGTGTGGCACTCTCCTGGACGTTGCTGAAGCAGGGGCCTTATGGTGGAAAACCAGTTGCAAAGCGTGTCTTGGTGGTGACACCTGGCAGCCTCGTGCAGAACTGGGGAGCAGAGTTTAACAAGTGGCTGGGCCGTGAGAGGATCAGTGTTTTCACTGTAGATCAGGTGAGGGGGAGGAGGGACAGAGATTCTACTTTTTGTGGATTTATGAACCAATCATCATCATCATCTTAATCTACTTGGTATTAAGTCACTTATTCAGTCAATAAATTTTTTGACACATGCAGGACCACAGGATAGAGCAGTTTGTGTTATCTCCTCTTCACAGCGTTCTGGTGATCAGCTATGAGATGCTGTTACGCTGCCTGGAACAGGTTTGTTTGCCTCAAGTCTCACCTTTTAAGCATGACCGGTTTTAAATGCACCAGGTTTGATTTTCTTTTTTGTTTTCAGGTACAAAAAGTGGAGTTTGGGCTTGTCATTTGTGATGAGGGTCACAGATTAAAGAACAGCAACATCAAAACGTCCTCTGCTCTCAGTAGCCTCAGCTGTAACCGCAGGGTCATCCTTACAGGTACGAACTTTCCATGTTAGTTAAAGCTGCCTTGTGAAACTTCAGGTGATTTTGTCGATGTTATTTTGCCTCTGGTCGATCTCTGTGAACAGAAATGATGTAAGTGTTAGTGTGTATGCAGGGGCGGCATAGTGGTGTGCAATGGCCAAAAGAGTTGATCCTGTAAAACTGCTGAATAAACATGTTTTTTGAGCAACTGAATTCACTTCTGCAACTTTTTCTGGGCGCTGCTTTGTGGTTTTAAGTCATACTCCAGCGTGTTGCAGCCTTCTCACCTTACTCGCACAATGATTCTATGGGTGTATGTATAGGTGTCCATCTATGTTGACATAAAAGGAATCACTTCCTGTGTGCAGCATTGGAATTACATTCCGATACGAGGAACAGAGGGAGAGAATTGTGTGGAGCTGATAGGCCTAATCAGGATTGTGTGAAGTAATTTGACAATGATTTGACTGGAATGGACATTTGTTTATATTTAAAATAAATAGTTTTTTTGTGTTTTGTAGGGACTCCAGTACAGAACGACCTGCAGGAGTTTTATGCTATTATAGAGTTTGTTAACCCAGGGATTCTTGGGTCATCAACTGCTTATAGAAAAGTGTATGAGGAACCCATTCTACGCTCCAGACAACCCTCCTGCACGGAGGTAACACTCCTGTTTATTTTTTTTAAATCTGCATCTGTTGTATATCGAGATAATGCCATATCTGACCTGGTCCTTCTCTGCCAACAGGAGGAGAGGGTTTTGGGAGAAGAGCGAGCAGCCGAGCTCTCTCGCCTGACTGGTATGTTCATCCTGAGGCGGACGCAGGAGATCATCAACCGCTACCTGCCTCCTCGTCTCGAGTGGACGTTGTTCTGTGACCTGTCCTCTCTGCAGCTGGAGCTTTACAGGCAACTCCTATGTCATCGAGTCTTCAGAGCCTGCCTTCAGGGCTCCACACAGACTCACACACACCTGGCCTGCATCACTGCACTGAAGAAGCTCTGTAACCACCCTGCTCTGCTCCACTCCACTGTCAAGGTTACATGTTTTTCTTTAGCATCAGTTTCCCACACCATATTGATCATCGTTCATTTCTTGACATTATAGTTATTTATTAAACTCTTGAGTATCAGTTCTGTGGTGAGTTCTTGGAGAGTTGGCTGAATCTCAGTCATGACGGTCAGAAATGTGTTGTCCTTGTTTTAGGAGAAAACCGACCGCAGGTCAGAGGACAGTTCAATGTATGATGGATTGGCAGAACTCTTTCCAGAATCCTACTCTTCAGGAGGATTCAACACAAGTGATTCTGGAAAACTCCTTGTTCTGTCAGACCTGCTGGCTGCCATCCAGCAGCTCAGCCCTTCAGACAGGTATGTGGCCCACATTTACATGAGCACCGTTTTATTTGTTTATATTTTGTGGCAGATTTGATGTGTATCTGTGCCGCTGCAGGGTGGTCGTAGTGTCTAACTACACTCAGACGCTTGACTTGCTCCAGGACTTGTGCGTACATATGGGCTACACCTTCTGTCGACTAGATGGACACACGCCTACCAGTCAGAGACAGCGGCTGGTGGACAGTTTCAACAGCTCCTACTCTCAGAACTTTGTGTTTCTGCTGAGCTCTAAAGCAGGAGGTGTGGGACTTAATCTGATCGGTGCTTCACATCTGGTGCTCTACGACATTGACTGGAACCCTGCCAATGATATTCAGGTAACAGCCCTACGCACATACACTCACACCCATATGATCGTGGTGTCTGCACACCTACGCTGACATGTTTTGTCAAATCCGTGCAATCTTGTTAAGTGCAGTTTATTTGGTGGATGAGAATGCTGAATATTTGAGACAAGCAAATGGTCTCCTCCTGAAAAGGAGAGTCTGGTTGTTTGAGCTGCGGTGACAGTTAGGTTGTAATTAAATAATGAAAAACTGTTGAATCAATTGCTGAATGGCAGCTGTAAAAGAGTAATTGCCTGTTAGGTGTCTGTATGAAACATTATTATATGTCTCTAAATATTGATAACCCCTGTAACAAGTATTTGAGTCACATGATAATGATAGTGTACTATCTACTATTACTACTACTATGTAATAATTTGACATTCTACTCCCATGTTCCTTATAAAAATGAAATATAGATTGGTACCAGTTTTCTGTGAGTCAGTGTGACTTTCATGTCTTTGTTTTTACTGTCACTGTTCACTTCATGCAAAAAGTCTTTTCTTTTTTTTTACTTTGGTCCAGACAAAATGATCTGACTTACAGAAGTAAATTACTTTACACTATTATTACAGTCACATACAGTAATTCTCTGGTTCTTTGTGCCAAAAGGGCGTATTCGTTTGTATTTGTTTGTGGTATGAATCAAATAAACCAGAGGAATGTTTTTGGCCTCCTCACACTTATTAGATTTTTGGTTCATCGCTCCAATAAGAATTTCACTGTTGAAGTGCAACCTTTTTTTTTTTTTAAATAACTCACTTTACTGACCCACGTGCCTGTCCACCAGGTGGTACTGTGTGCATGTGTGTGTTCTCCACTGTAGCATTATTTTCTGCTCTGTCTCTAGGCCATGGCTCGAGTATGGAGAGATGGACAGAAGAAGACTGTGCACATCTATCGTCTCCTCACTGCAGGTCAGAACACTCTAACTCACCAAATGTGCCAGGAAATTCAGCAGACTGTGAATCTGACATTTGGCCTGGGACAGTGTGACAATATTTCCTGTTCACAATTCACAATGTGGCTGCACTTATTTGTGTTTTCATATACAGTATGTATATATATGTTAAGGTTTATAAACAGAAACAAGTGTTTTTTTATCTGTAAGCTTTCAGAAAATATGCATGTCCATATTTGTGCACAGAAGGAACGGATGAACTAATGCTACAAAAACATTACTGGCATTACCAAAAACATGTTAACAAGAATTTTTATTGAACATTTTAACGTGAACTACAAGAATCTTAAAAAAGATTATAAATCATGGGCTTGTAACCGAGTCGTTGCCAGTTCAAATCCCAGGATGGGTCAAAGGCTGGGGTGCTGCTGGGTGAGCGAGGTACCTGACAACCCCTTTTTTTGTGTTTGTTCAATACTGGTGTGTTTAAAGATAAAAGGGGTCAGATTGATTATCACTAACTGCAAATAAAATTAATTCTAATTCTGAATTAATTGAAGTCAGTCTACAGACCATTACAGTCAACGTAGGAGGTTGCAGAAGATCTTGTTATAATCCAGTGGCTGAGCTCATTATCGCCAACATTAAAATACGTTGGTGTAAGTCAGCTACAGACTTTTCACTAGAGGCAGTTTTATTCTCAATAAGATAATTTACTCTTTCATCATCCTCCTCTTCCTCACATATACTTCATACACTGGTATATTAAGATGGAGCAAAAGATAATAATTATTATTTAATTTATTGTTATTATTATTCTTTATTTGTTTCATTTTCTACACACTCCAGTCAAAATTCCTCATTATAATCTGTTCATTCACTGTCATAAAAGATTAATGAATGAAAAATCTTACATGTAGTGCCTTTAATTTTGGGATTTGCGTTACTCCTTCACAGGAACTATTGAGGAGCGTATATTCCAGAGACAAGTGTCCAAACAGGGGCTTTCTGGGACTGTGGTTGACCTGGGCAAAGGGGCGGAGCACACCAGCTTCTCCACCAATGAACTGCGAGATCTTTTCAGCCTGACGGACACGCCCTCTCTAACTCACGACCTGCTGAACTGCAGCTGCAGCATGGACGGGTCAGTCCCAGGTAAGCTTGCAAACATGCGCCGCACACTGCGACTGGTTGTTGTCAGTTCACTCACTTGTGTCTTTATTTTCAGTCATCGTAGAGGAGGAGGAGGAGGAGCAGGTCAGTGATCGGCCATGCCAGCTCGGTCGTCAGGGTGACCGCAGAGGAGCGGCGGCACCGAAGCATCTCAGTATGTCCGAGCTTATGAAGTGGAGACATTTCTCCGGTGACACTCACACCTTCTCAGACCCCTACCTCGACCATTCACGTGACCACATCACCTTTGCTTTCCAGACCACCATTTCACACACAGTTTGATCAATACAGACTAGATGACACGTAAGATACAGATGACACACACACACTTCACACATGTTTGTCCCCTGCCTTTCTAAGCGTTCTTTGACTGTAGCCTAGTTACAACACATGACAACACACTTAACATGTCGAGCAACTTGCCAACAATAGTCTCCAACTGTTTTTAATGACAATGCTTGTGAGATTCTGTATTTTGTCTTGGGGCAATTTCATATTTATTTATTCAAAGAAATTGTTCAATTATATTAAATAAATGACATTCAAAAGGAATGTAGGTAAGAAAAAATACAGTAAAAATGTTCGTTATTGAATTTGTTGAGCACATTAGATGCAAGTATGGAGTGTTTGTGTTCGAGTTATGCTTTATATCCACATAAGCATGGAAGTGAGGCACTTTCATGTCCATCAAGAGTAATATTTTCTGTGTCACTGTGAGGATTTGTTGTGTTAACACAGAACCTGGGTGCTACGGAGAGAACGTGTTAACAGTCATTCATACAACTGTAGTTTATGGCTGTCTGCGCAGAATAGAGGCAAACAAGGCCAAGCGTGTTTCCACCTGGTATTTGGTGGGGTTTTAGATGTGGGACATCTGTGGTCTTTGTTGTGTAATAACTGGATCTCTGGATGTTGAATGTACCATTGATGCATGTAACAGTTGAAGGGCTGCAACCTTTCAGGGTGTGGAGTGCATTGGGAACAGTGTCGTGATTATGCAAACGCCTGAATTCAATTGATTGATGCCAGTTTTAGGCCAGTACTATTAGAGTGAGTTGCAGTTGGACATAGCACTGCCTCGATCTAGGTGCTAATGTCTAGATTGAAATATACTCACTACAATGTGGGGAAAATAGCTGATTGTGCTTTTCAAGTCCAGCCTTACTTCAGTATTCAGTGTTTTAGATTTAAATGTTAAAGATATGAATGGTTTCCAGCATTTATGCATATTGTTTTTATATATTGGAACAACGAACAGGAAACAATCAAAAATGTAACCATTCAATTAAAAAGTATGTTGATCTGATAATTGATATTACAAGTGAAGAGATCTAAGATTGATTGCACAAATGGAGAAAAAGTCACAGTTTTTATTATTCATGGATTCACAAACAAAGAATATTTCCTTTTAATCCACCAACTGACTGTCAGGTTAACCCTGGAGCTGTGCTACTCACATCGCTGAAACCTACAATATCAACCACAAACAAAGTCCATGAGTCAAGACACTAAAGAGACTGAAACCAGTAGCAACTGTCACCAAGCAACTTACTTACAGCTGTGACCCTGGCCTGGTTTTAGAAACCTACTGTTTGTTTCAGAGCAATCACTCTCTGTGTCACAAACCTTTACTATTGTTATGGGACACATGCCTGACAGACAAGTGTCACTTGTTCAAGCAGGATATTGATCCAAAGCACTTCACCAACAGTCTCGGTGGTCATGTGACGGTGGCTGCATGAGGTGGAATGTATCTGTCTTTCCTTGCAAAGCTGCTCCCGGGCTGCCTTGCCAATATCCCTCCTCTTTTAAATCCCGTCAGATCAAAGACGAGGCGTTTGGATTGAATGAAGGACTTTCTACTGCTGGTTTAGTCTCTGAATGTATTGTAGCTGGTGAGAAATCTGGTATTAACCCTGGCTGAGGTCAGAATTCTCATACATTCATTCAGTATTCAGTGTGAGAGTCATTGATGCTCCAGCTGTGTGTTGTGTTAGAGCAAATATAGAGAATACTCGGGCATCGATACTGACGGACTGTACTTTACAGGCTTGGAGCAGCTGTGTCTGTGCTGCAGGGATTTGACATGTTGACTCCAGGTGTGATAGCACTTTATTGTCAGCAGACTAATCGAGATGAAACGAGTAGTATGGCAGAGAGGAAAGCTGTGGCCTGCTCTGTTTTAGCACTACATCAACATGTGATATGATGTATGAGGTGGAATCTACTGCAGCACTGGAGTGAAGATGTATGGTATGGATTTATGGCCGTAGCACAAATGTTTGTTTAAACTGTGCAGTGTACATTTTAAATATCAATGACTGTTACATTCAAACCGTTGTCAAATGAGCTGCAGCTGTATACACACAAACACTCCCTCAGTCATGTGAGCTGTAGGACGCAGCATACAAATACTGTCTTATTGTTTCTGTTCAAAGACCAAACAGATGCAGAATAATAACATAAGCAACAAAATGACCACTGCAGCTTTAACAGAGACTGTGTACAACTTCTTAGCTGCAACACAGTTAGCTGTGCATGTATCTTCAGTCTAACCCATTTACATTTAAAAGATATTCGGAACATCACACCATTTCAGCTACAGACATGAATATGACTACTTCACAACATGACGTCGAAACAGAGGCAGAATAATAACAATTAATCAACAACAAAGACAAAAATCACTAAAAGCTATGCACTGCAGTGCTGAGCAAAAGAAGAAATTAAAGAGGTCACTTCTCATTCTGCAACCACCTCCTGTCATTCAACACCCTGCCAATCTGTAGCCAGCCAGACCACAACACCACCACCTCCCCCATCCACCCATCCATCCACTCCTCCAAACCCTGGTCTGGCTCCAGCACTTAACAAGGATTTAATGTCACCCAATCATCTGTCAGTAAAGACCAGATCAGAGCGGTAATACAGAGCAGCAGGTCCAGTCCCTGATACCAAAGTCCTGAAATAACAACAGCAGTAAAAGCAGCATAATCCCACATTTACTGTAATAACTCTCCATTTCTCAGTCTCACTCTCTCTCTTACACACACACACATGCACACAGTGCTTAGTAAAATGAAAATCTGCTGTGAGTGAGGACACGATGTGATGCAGCGTCTCTGTGGAAATGTGTGTACATTGTGAGATGAGTTATTCACAACAACTGCAGTTTCCATCACATGAACAATATACTGCTGCTCCTGACAGTAGACCCCACACATACATGTTCAGCCAAAGCCTTTATTTTGAAACCCTTGATACAAAAGCTACATTTAGACCATCTCTGACCCTGAAGATGCCTTTATTATATATGGATGTTGGTCATAATAGGCATTGTTTTCACTCCCAGGGAGTTACAGTGTTACAGATATTACATGTACTGTGTTGTTTTGTGTGTTGATTTATTTGATATGGAACTGGTATCAGCTTTGCAAAGAGTACAGGGTCTGTATTTTATAGCACTTTTCTGGTCTTGATGACCACTCAACGCTGCTTTACACTACAGTTTTTGCCATTTACCCATTCACATGCTGCCAGTACAGCTGTCCGGAGCATTGCGGGGTCACCTCAAGTGCCAAATGAGAGGGTTCTGTCAGGAAGGACATAGCAATCTCTGTCAAATTAAATGATATAGTACATGTACTTGTTCTGTGACAGAACAAGTACATGTGCTATATGTGAAACATGCTGCAAACAAGTCTTTTCGTTATCAGTTAATTATCAATTTCATGAATAACAGATTTATTGTTTGAGTCATAAAAGGTTAAGAACAGGTGAAAAATGTCGATCAGTGTTTTCAAACCTCAAAAAGGCGACAGAAACGCCCTCACATGGAAATGATTGCAAATCGAAGGTTTCTTGGTGAAAGAAATGAAAGAAAATCGTCATCTCTGGTCAAGTTCAGTAAACAGTGATGATGCTGCTCTTGTGTGGCCCTCCCTCCCTCCTCCCTCCCTCCTTCCTCCTCCTCCTCTGTTTATAAAGCTCAGGGAATCCCCATTATCATCAGAATATCGGAGACTCTCTCAATCAGACTTTTGTGAGACTCAACCACCAGAGACCTGCTGCTCCAGGATCTATGAATTACATCTGATTTATTTAGCTTTGATTCTGCTCATCCTCCTCATCCTCAGTGAGGGCTCAGTGCAGACGTGGAGTTCAAACTAACTTTACTATTTCTTAATTCTGGCTCAGACTTTACAGAAACGCCTTACTTGTTTTAAGAGTGTTTATCTCACGGTTTAACCCGACCGCGTTCCGTCAGTCCAGTCCAGTCTAGTCCGTTAGACCATTTTTTGCCAACATGCTGTCCACGGTGCGCCGGCACAGCCTCCGCCTACAGACCGAGCTGCACCGCTGGAGCATCTGCGACCCGGGCAGCAACCTGCTCCCGGAAAACTTCCTGGCTCGAGTCCCCGCCTGCATCTCCCGCTCCAAGTCCTGCACCAGCTCCGCGGGGGAGTCGGACGATAGCCGCGGGAGCTGGTCCTCCTCAGACTCGGTCATCTCCATAGACTCCGCCGGGGAAGCGTTGGAACCCGGGAGACCGTACCGGGTGGTGCTGTTAGGGGCCAACGGAGTTGGTAAGACGGCGTTCGCCAGGATCTTCGCCGGGGCAGAGGACAGCATGGACACCGATGAGTGCGAGCTGTGTGGAGGTGAGGAAAAGGCTTCTACCTTCACTGAGTGAAACATAGCTGATTAACAGTTTGTTTCGGTTTTATAATAACTTGTAACTTACATTAATTTCTGACTATTTCATGTAATAACACTAATGCTAATCAGTTTGTTCAACACTATTATTTCAATATGTAATTTCTTGATTTAAAAATGTAAAATGTCTCTGTTTTTATGCATAATTTCAGATGAAACATGGGAAAAGATGATTGAGGTGGACGGAGAGTCTGCCACTGTAACTCTGCTGGACACATGTGATGCAGAGGTAAGACCCCAAAATAATCTATATATACTATAGACTTAGATTATCACAACAGGTAGACAGATAGATGTACTTAATTTATCACAAAACTGGGAAACAGCAGCCTGAAGTGAAAGCAAGAAACTATACAAACATAAGTAAGAATAAAATGTGTAAAATACTAACATATGAGATTACAATTCACAACTACAAAACAAAGGGCCAGAGGACATTAGTCTGACATGTGCATATACAGTATAAAGTTGTTGTTTTTTCCTAACGGTGTGTGTGTGTGTGTGTTTCAGACTGGCAGTGAATGGTCTCAGGAGTGCCACATGCAGACAGGCGATGCCTTCCTACTGCTGTACTCCATAACTGACCGTGCGTCGTTCCTGCGAGCGTCTGAGCTCCGGATCAACCTACGCCGCTTCCGTCCGGCTCAGCACACACCAATCATCCTGGTGGGGAACAAGTGTGACCTTGTGCGATGTAGAGACGTGTCAGTCAGTGGTGAGGAGAAGCAATAATCCCTTTGTGTTTGTGTGTGTCATGAACTCTAGTGTCTATGTTTTACATGTGCAAACACTGACCTTTGACTCTCTGCCTCAGACGGCCGCGCCTGTGCTGCTGTGTTCGACTGCAAGTTTATCGAAACCTCTGCTGCCATGCAGCACAACGTGTGGGAGGCCTTCCACGGCATAGTGCGACAGCTGCGTCTGCGCCGAGACTCCAAAGAAGCCAACAAACGTCGCAGGCACACAAAGTATAACACGCGCCGCGAGAGCCTCCCTACAAAGGCCAAGCGTTTCCTTGACAAGGTGGTAGCAAAGAACAACCCCAGCATGGCGTTTTGGCTGAAATCAAAGTCCTGCCATGACCTGTCTGTCCTGTAAAGGCCCAACACACTCAACAGACCCTTGAGCTGGTGAACAGTCATCAGTGTTGAATTAGTGGACATGAGCTGGTGGGACGCCTGCTTCTACAGGGCTTAAGGCTGGGTGATTTAAAGCCAGTCCTCACTATGTCCACATGCAGCCTCGGCTCAGCAAAGACGTTGTGCAGGAGAGGTGGTTCACACATTTCGCCACTGTTGTTTACATGTGGCTACGATGACTGAGCTCAGTCAATCAGACTTTGTAATGGACGAGACAATCGTCTAACCAACTGATGGCTTCTGTCATGAAGACTTGGAGGTTGTTGATGAACTGATACAGTTTGAAACAAAGACATTATTATTATTATTGTTATGTCCCTCTTGCTGTATTCGTCCATCTCTTTGTCAAATCCAAATCAAAGTGGTATTTGTCTCTATTTGTTTTGTTATATATATATCTATATATATAGATATATATATATATATATATTATGACCTTTGTGTTGTTATGATACTTATGTGATGATATTTATAATGTATTATGTATTTTGCATTCGCTGTAAATAAATCCCAGATTGATAATGTATTGTTTTTTGCTACTTGGACTAGTTTCATTGTTGCTCGATGAAATAAAGTGACATCATCATGACTGAAAAACTCATTAATGAGATATAACCATGGATGACTCAGCTTTGACACAAAAGAGGACACACTCATATAAACAGAAATGAAGTACAGAACAACTGATCTGATAGAAGATGAGTCATGTGGTGACATTAACACTGCAAACTAAATGAGTCCTCTTTGTGTAAACTAGTTTCACTGCCTTTCTGGGACATCTGGTATAAACACTGACCTTGAGGAACCTACTTTCTGTGGATCCAGTTAAAGGTTAGAGGTAATATGAGAAATGTGTTTAGGTTCTTATTGTTCTTGGCGTTTCACGGTCAGTGGCGTCTGTAAGGTAGTTGCCTCGTCTTCTTTCCCTTATCTTAACCTCCACCCTTTGTGTTTACATTAAGGTTAGGGATAGACATCAACTGGTTGAGGTTAGTCTGTCCAAATAATTGAAAGTCACTGCAGTATTCTTACAAGAGTAGCAGTACAACTGTGTGAGAGACAGTGTGACACCAAACAAATATTCAATGGAAAAGTGGCCAAAAAGAAGAAAATGTGTTGCCAAGGTAATATTCAGAGCAGCCGAGGGAGTTGGTGTGTGTTTGTTGGTGAGCGTTATGCAGATGGTCTTTGTTGGACAGAGATTCTCTCTGCTCTCTCTCTGCCTGCAGCCTGTACGTTGTGTGTTCATGTATGGACTCATGCTTTACACCGTGGAGTCACTTCCCTCAGAATGAACAGCTTAATTCGCTGACTAGTCAGCGCTGCAGTCACAGGCTCTGGTTAAATAGCGATCCTGTGAAACAGTGACTCATTCACAGCCTGTTTCTCTTCAGTCTCAGATTTACTGTCCCGTTTCTAAGCAGTCTATTGCTTTGACACCTCACTTCATAATAGTATGTAACAAAAGTCATAAGTTTTGCCAGTTTTCACAAAGGAGGAGCTCAGCCAGTGTGACCTTCACATTCTTTGTGACTAGTCTTCACCAAGGACTTTTTCCTGTGATTGCTCACTTTGTCCTGGCACCAAGTTCTTGGAAGAGTTCCAAACTTTTTCCTCTAATGGAGAGTCACTGTGTTCATGGGAACCTTCAATGAAATGGATCAATTAGGTGAATGTCCTTATACGGGCATGTGTGTTCCTCAAAATCATGTCCGATGAATTGGACTCACCACAGGTGAACTTCATTCAACGTAGTATAGAGACATCTTTAAGATGATCAAGGGAAATGTGACACACTAATGTAAGACCCATAGTAACTTACATGATGCCACACTTTGATGCATGTTTTATCTTTAAAATAAATCCAAATGGAGCAGCAGCGTGTGTGTAGACTAAGGATTGAGTGTTGTTTAGTAAACACATTTCAAACAAGTGTAAGGATACATTTCTGGTGACGCCAGATGACTCAGTTGGTAGAGCTGGTGCCCTGTAGGGCAAAGGACCCATTTGCAGTGGTCCAGGTTCGATTCCACCCATGGTTCTTTGCTGCATGTGTTCACTCTGTCATGCTTCACTGTCCTGTCCTATAAAGACAAATGACACTTTCTGATTATGCTAAGAATTATTCTTTTACATTTCTTTAAAGGTGACAAAGTTGATCAAAAACCAAGGTCATGAGCTGGAACTTAAGCAGCCGCTTATTTTCATGTGTGTATGCTTTGACCTGATGACTCACCTATATGACACCCCCCATAGCTTTGCATTATTATGAGGCAATGAATTGTCTGTGTGATCTGCTATTGTCTACACACACACTCACACACACACACTGGGCTCCTTATCACACCCAGCAACTAATGGAAAATCTGCCAGGAAGCACTGCTTAGGTGCAGAGGTCAAAGTCTAAACCAAAATTCGAAGCTTAGATGCCGAGCAACAAATTTGCAGAGAAATATGCTATTATTATTTTTTTGAATACTTTTTGTTTAAAATGTTCTATACTTGTTCCTTAATTCAAACACACGTGCAGTCAAAAGAAAGCACATCTCCTTTGATACTGTGATCTTCCCCCTGCCCGAAACAGATAAAACATAAAATCAGAGGTCAGTTATTAAATAGTATCTGAAGAATTGTGTTAAAATCATTCATTGGAAATGAGTAATAATGGATTTGTCTTTTATGATACTGTATGTACCACAGACTAATTCTTCCTGTCTCCTTCTCACCCATTGGGTAAACAACGTGAAGGCAGGGTGATTAGACAATCATTAGATACAATAAAACATACCTGGTTAGCTCTGGGTTAACGTTTGACAAACAGGATGTGCTGTTCAGTCATCACTCTGTGGAGTCACCTACTTGATCTCCCCGGGAAGGTAAGTCGACACGCTCTCTCTTGGCTCTCTGTCTTGGATTTTTTTTTTAGGTATTTGGAGATTTCATTTGTGTTTGTTTTGTTTGAGAGTGGGACACAAACTGGACTGAATATGCTGATCCTCACAGGCTGAATCTGATATGTTGGATGTTCAAGGCTTTTTTTGAAAAAACAACTTGTGATCTTGATTTGACTTTGGCAAGATCATTTGTTGGCCCAGTGTCAGCATGTCTGACAATCAACCACTGGTTGACATTTTAGCCACTTTTTAGGCTCTTCTTGTCGCCAGACACTAGTGGAAAATTACTAGGACACTAGATTTGATTGAAGAGGAGCTGAAATCAAAACTGAAAGTTGGCAGTTGGGAAAGAGAGGGCCTGCGTGGCCCATATTATTCTATCATACACCTCCATCAATCCTTTCTTGGACAAACTGCAAATTATTCAATATACAAAATATTTTCCATATTGGATGCCAGTTATTTCATCGTAAGTTGACGTCAGTTACTTGCCGACACGTTGTCCTCGTTAACTGTATGTCTTTCAGCTAACGTAGTGGTTTTCTAAAACTAAAATACTGACAAATGTTAGTGGGAAAAAGTCTCCAAACGTTGGAGTTCTGCTCAGAGGGAGTGTCAGGCGGTGAGATTAAGTGTCAGGTCGTGTGCTGTGCAACAAAAAGGTCATTACCTTCAACTCAATGTCACCTTCACTCTCCCGTCTGACTTCAGCCCTCTCTCTCATGTCAAACGTGTATGTGTTCCTCATATCCATGTTACATTTGATTATTTTACGTAAACTGTGTTGATCTTGTCAGATATTAATGAATATCAGTCTTTTTCTGTTGAAGATAATTCTTACAGTACGCTCTACAGTAAAGATATTTATGTATATGTGTGTGTGTGTGACAAAAAAAAAATATCTACACACAGACATACATTCTTGTACAGCATTCTTAGGAGGACACTTGCAGATTTTATGTATTTCCTAGTCCCTAAATCTAAACCTAATCCTAACCCTAAAACCAATTCTGAAACTAAACGGCCATTTTAGGATGAGACGGAACATGAAGACCAACTAAAATGTCCTCACTTTTGCAAATGTCCCTGCAGCCTGTGGTTTTTAAGTTTTGTTTTTTGTTCCTCACAAAGATATCCATACAAGCATGGACACACCCATATTCTGGTACAGCTGTCTTCGTAAGGACACACAAAGACATTCCTAACCCCAATCTAAACCATCACAACTAAATGCCCTAACCCATAAATAAGATCAATTCTAATCTAATCTAAAGATATATATACAAGTATTAATACACACACACACACATATGCACGTTCACTTTAAATTCCTTCGACTAGACTAACCTTTGGGCTCATGGGTCATATTCACACCCACTGGAATACGTTTAAGTAAAGATCCTCTCTCAGTGTGGGATTGTACTCTCTGAGTGTAATCTCTGACACTTCAGTTTCCCCAGTCCACTCAGGTGGAGGGTTCACCTGGTCATGTGGGCGTGTACTTAAAGTTCACATTGGGCTCAAAGTATGAGGACAGAGAGTAGATAGCACACGTGTGTTAACTCTGAATAGGAGAGGACGGCTTTTCTTCCATGTGTAAAGTTTCTTCAAAAACACCAGACATGTTGTTTCCCTGCGTTATGTATATTTGTATTATGTAAATGTTTCTGATTTACACCCTCCTCTTCATGTCGCCTTTCTGCCTTCCTCCTTTTCACATCCTCCATATTTCCTCGTTGTCCTCCTTTTTCTCCGCCTTCCCAGGCTGTGATCATGACATCCATGGTGCATCTGTTGTTGCTCCCCCTCCTGCTCAGCATTGTAAGTAGCACTGCCAACTGCCACTGCAGCCCTTCCATGCACATTTGTATTAATGCTCAGATGCATGAACCTGCTAAAAGGTCTGTGAAACAGTTTGTGTGGATTCATGCTGTGATCGTATTCATATTTCAGTTCTGGGCGGGGTTTGAGAATTGAATTGTGTTCAATAAAAATTTTTAAAAACAAAAACAAATTCTATTTGGTCACTAATTTAAAATGCTAAACCAAAGTGACAAGTTTTGTTAAACTGAGTGTGGGTCTGTAGACTTTGCTCTTGTGTCCCTCAGCAGAATATAGGAATGTCTCCACTTGTCCAGTAAATGTGGTTCAATAAATAACTACCCCTTTAAAACCTGACCACAGCAAAAAAAAAACAAAAAACGAGAAAAGTGGGTGTCAGTGAGAGGAGTTCCCTTTTCTCTTTGCTGTATTCAGTGATCTTTGACCTTTGCTTCTGTGCTGTGATAGGCTGGTGGGAAGGATCTGGAGGAGAAGAAGGGCCCGTTTGAGGACACGATGCTCGATGTGCCAGAGGGAACACCGGTGCCATATCCCATGCACCAGGTACAACAAATGCAAATGGAATTCTTTTGTTTGTTTGTTTTGTTTTTTTACAAAAAATATATATTATTTTTTTTTTACGAACTCCACATTCTCCAAATAAGATAAGATAAGATAAGATAATCCATTATTTGTCCCACATGGGGAAATTTGCAGTGTTACAGCAGCCAACAATCACAACAAGGTAGAAAAGTAGAGATAAGGTAAGGAGATATAGATTATTAAATACTATTAAATGTGCAAGAAACAAAAACAAATGAAAACAAGATAAACGACAAAAAATAATAGTACTTAGCGAATACTCTAAGTACTGTTGTTATTGCATGCATTTGTAGTCATTTTTGTACATAGTAAATCAATATTTTTATTAAATTATTCCCATTATCTTGAATTAGTTTGTTATTATTTTCAGATAGTATGCCCTAACTTTGAGTAAATTTATTTTTTTAACAACAATGGCAGAAATACTCATTGGCAGATTTTCAGTTGTTTCTTTGCCTTCATGATCGTTTAAGGAGGGATGTATGACTTGCGACATAGGTTATAATTTTTCAAATGACGACTGAACACGTTAGACAAAGCGTTTTTCAAAACTAGTGTGTAGTTTGGATTTCATGTCGCATGAATATACTACTACATATTTTGTGAGTTATTCGTAACTGATTCTTAATCTTCTAACAAAAGCAAATGGTTTAAAAAGTGCTTCACAAAAAAAATGTAAAATGTTTTCTTCTCCCTCTCATCTTCACAGTTTCAAATGACCCATCCAGATGTAAATAATTTCAGGCTGAGTGGAGAAGAAAAGGATGTCATTAAAATGTCAACGGATGGGTGGCTGTACCTGGAGAAGCCTCTGGACTGGTCCAAAGAAGACCATTACATCATCAAGGTAATGTGGTTTTCTGTCTTCTTGCACATAAACACACTGGACATGATTGCTGCCACCAATGACTCTTGCATTTATGTGACCAGGTGGAGGCATTGGCCGGGGACCAAGTTGTGGACGGGCCAATTTTTGTGACCATCAATGTTTTAGACATCAACAACAATGCTCCGAGCTTCAACCAGACTTACTACACAGCGCTTATTAGAGAAAACAGTGCAGCAGGTTTGTGTGTGTGTGTGTATAAATACTTAAATACATTTCAAAATCCAATAAACCTTCAAATCCATTCCATCTGTTAATCCAGGTGTTCCATTTACCCGTGTGTTTGCATCGGATCTGGACGACCCCGAGACTACTAATGCTCACCTGACATACAGCCTGGTCAACCAGTTCCCCAACACGAAAAACATCATCCTGTTCCAGATCAACCCCAACACTGGAGAGATCTCCACCACAGAAGAAGGTGACACACACACACACACACACACACACACATGCATGAATCCAGACACAGAACTTGGGAAAATATATAATCTGTCCAGCTCTGCCTGTAATCTGACTATATAGTGACACTCTAAATCCAGATTAAACAGCTCATCTTGTGTGCTCAAGATTAACACGGGCTGAAGGCAGATTGCCTAATGTGTCGCGTGATGTCGATCAATGATTACTTTGAGTGAGAGTGATACATGTGAGTGAATGTGGAGACATTCATCCTCACAGCTGTGCACTGAAAGGCAAAGTCTACAGAGGGAGAATAGAATGTGTGCAGAATGATGTTTGTGGAAATAATGATGTGTGTCTTTGAACAGGGGCAAAGATGCTAAAGGCCAGAGAGAGCATTCACTACAGCAGGGGAGAAGATCGGAGCCTTGACGCACTGAAGACAAAGTTTAACGAATACTGTCCCGGGCCGAAGACTCCTTATGAAGAAAACCCTTTTTTCACCTGTGTGGAGAGAGCAGGTCTGTCTGACTACCTAGTGTATACTTATTAATACTACTAGGATTCTCTTTGATTTCTTTAGGAAACTTTTAATGGGTCGCTCAATCTCCCACAGTGTCAATACTCTCACTCTCTTTCCAAATCGCCACCAAAATGAAATCAATTCTTCCTTGGACTTTAATCTGGGCTTTTTTTGAGTCATGCTTCTCACAGACAGATAAACAAACCAATAAACGCCAGCAAAAACATAGCCTCCTCAGTGGAGATTATAATTGGAAGATTTATATTTATAGTGCACATGTTTTCAACTCCAGAGCAACCTTTCTGCTGTGTGGTATCTTAATAGATATACTTTTTGAGGGGTATTAAAGGCCATTGAGTGACTGATAAAAACAGACTGTAATGAAAAAGGAACTGTCTGGCGATTAGTGCTGGGGGTGTGATTGATTGGGGTGTTGAGTAAGATGAGGTCAGCTGAGAAAAGTAGTTAAGCCAAATCCACGTGACTCAGCTCTCTGAAATTAAAGATCCATTAAAAAGTGCTTGTTGTTTTTGTGTCCTGTGCTAATGCTTCCAATTGCAACCTTCTTCCTTCTCTGTGGCGACAGAGGTGAGGAGGAGGAGCATGGACCCCCTAAACGACCCGGACTACACCCTGTTTGTGCGCGTGCAGGACCTGGGAGGAGCGTCGGAGTCGGCACTGAGTGGAAACACCAGAGTTCACATCATTGTGCAGCCAAACCTGTGGGTCAACCCCGGACCCATATCTATAACAGAGAACCTGGATGTGACTTATCCTCTGAAGATCGCAGAGGTGGGTTGGTATAAATCATGTTCAAACACCTAAAGGGGTAGTTCAGTGTGTTTGTATGAGGTATTGGCACATTATCAACACTGACTTTGTAACATACAGTAGCTGCCAGCATGGACAGAACAAAACATCCAAAAAAACAGGAGAGAAAAGGGATAGAAACAGATGCTATCCACTTTTACCTGGCACATCTAACTGAATCTTGTGTCAGTACGTCATAGGACCTCACTTAAAACCTAAAATACCCTTTTAATATGTAATACCTCTATCCTTTAATCAACCACCTCATTGTGGGCTTCTCATCTCTCTCTGGATGCAGGTTCAGTCCAATGACCCTGAAGCAATCTACAGCTTAGTGCAAAAAGAACGAGAGCTGAAATTCCCCTTCCAGATCACAGAAGATGGAAAAATATTCCTGACAGAGGCTCTGGACAGAGAAGACAAGGACATGGTACGTGACACTTGCTCACTTTGCTAAAATAAACCTCTGAAATAGAGATTAACTTATAAGGATTATTCCTGAGCTGCTGCTGCTGGTTTTATTTTCAGTACAATCTGGTGGTGTTCGCAAAGGATATCAATAACATGGAGGTAGATCCACCCATGGAGATTCACGTCTCCGTGGAAGATGTGAACGACAATGCACCACAGTGTGAAAATGAGGAGAGTGTGTTTGAGGTGCAGGAGAATGAGCCTGTAGGTAAGAAATATGTACGATAAACAACAAAAAAGGAAACGTGATGGGGTGTAGCATCCTTTTAAATGTTCAAATCACATGCAGAAAAGAAACTCTAATTACTATATGTATATATATATATACAGTATATACATATATATATGTACAGTGGCTTTTGACATGGCTTGGTTGCCACATGCATGTACAGAGATTCACTTACACTCAGTGTTACAGTTTATTTGTGCACCTTCATACCCAAGAACAGAACTGTCCCACTGTCTGTTTTGTTTTTAAAAACCCTGATTATGTCTGCGTCAGAGCAGCAGTGATCACACGATGAAAGAAGACGACAATAACAGACGACACAAAAAACATTTATATGCATTAAATATCCACCAAATAAGTGCATGAAAGAGAGAGAGAGAGCGCGCTCTCTTTTCCGTGTTGTGCTTCCCTGTCCGGCAGGAAAGTGTCCACACCATCATGTCTGCCTCATTCCATCATCAACTTCCTCTCCTTTTCCAGCTATATTTTTATGCATCTCCACTGCAGACCCTTGTTTTTCCCCCTCCTCTAGTCCTCGAGACATTTTTGAGAGAGGTTGTGAGGCTTTTTAGATTTGATAATGTTTTGACACTGCTGGCGTCCAGTGTGTTTCAGTACTACTGTCTGTGTTACTGTGCTGGTGATGCAACAAACTAGTATTTCAGTTAACATGTTTCCTTAATCTCTGATGACACTTCATGGTCATTTAATGTCTTCATATAATACATTTACTACATATGGCTCCTGTAAGTTGTGGTTGTTGTGGTTGCAGGCAGCCTGATAGGACAGCTGTTGGTCCATGACAACGATAAAGCCGGGACACTGAATTCTCAGCTGATTTACACCATTACGTCTCTGAGTCCACCTTCTGAATCCAGTATTTTCTCCATCGATGCTGCCTCTGGAAAAATCCAGGCTTTACGCACGCTGCAGAGAAAAGAACAGCAGGTCTATCACCTGGATGTCCAAGTCAACGATCCAGGTAACACGCAATACTATGATGTTAGGCTCTGTGTAGGTAAGTTAGACCTGGAGGACTCTAAACCCTTTTTTTTTTTTTAAATCTGTCACAGGTTTCAGTGTAACCTGTAAAGTTGTCATCAAGGTCATCGATGTCAACAATGAAATGCCACTGTTTGAGGAGACTGATGTGAGTATTTTAACATGTCTCTTTATTGCTGTTCTGGCTGATTGTCTTTGTGTTTCTGCCATGACGTGTGCCTTGTGCTCAGTATGGCAGCCACACTCTGGCAGAGGACACCCCAGTTGGACACACGGTGGTGACAATCAGAGCCACAGATGCTGACGACCCCGACAGCGGCAGCTCCCTTATTGAGTACCACATCTCTGCCGGTGACGATGATGAGGTTTTTGCTGTGGAGACGGACGGGAAAGGAGTTGGTCACCTGATCATAGCAAAGGTGCAGCATCACCATCCCCTACAACACCCACACAAATACAGTTTCCAGCTTGGTAATAAGGGGATAATATTACAGTAATACTATGTTATTTTCAAAGTAATATCCAGGCAGTTACTTGGTAATCTATATCATACATTCACATAATGATGTTTATGAATCAAAATTCATAATTACCATATTATAAAGTTAAAATTGAATTTAATTTAATTCAATTAATCTTGACTGACTCTGCTGTCACCTTCTGCTTCTCATAACCAGCTTGTGTTTGACCCAACAGCCTCTGGACTTCGAGTCCTCCGCAACCTACAAGCTCCAGATTGATGCTCGTAACCCAGAGCCACTGATGAAAGGTCTGGAGTATGGCCCCCAGTCCTCCACCTCCGTCACTGTGTCCGTCACTGACGTGGACGAGCCCCCGCAGTTTAGCGGGGACGTCTGGGATGTGACTGTGCCTGAAGACATCACCAAGGGTTCAGTGCTGCTCACTGTGGAGGCAACGGACCCGGAGGGCAAAGAGATCAGGTAAACACCCGCCACCAGCTGCTGAGCATCCCATTTACAACTGCTTTTAGTTAAACAGCTGTGTTATGAGGCTTGACTCATGACTGGCCCTCTGTGTTCCTGTTCTCTGTGGTTGTTTAACAGCTGTAATGGATGACATGTTCTTTTATTAAAATAAAGATAACTCAGGTTCAATCCCATTTCTCCACCTCAGCTTGCAGGGTCATGTGTAGGTGAAGGGATGTCTCTTTTCTCTTTGAGGTGCAGGGTTAGGAGAAATCATGGGGCTCCATGACCCTTCAAGTGGAGATTTCTCTGGAAACATTTCTACAATTCTCTATTTAAGGAAACTTAATGTAACAAAATGTAATTTTATTAGATGGATGCAATGAGCAATATGTTATCACATATTTCCTGGTTTTGTGACTGTTCTCTTGTTTACATTGCATTTATTATGCAGTGTAGCAATACTGTATGCATTTAGACAGCTGACTGTACAAAATAATGTTTTTTTATAAATGTTAAATAATGTGACATGGTTTCCTGATAATGTGCAAACAGTGTATGTGAGAATCCTGCAAAGTAATCAAAATTCCAAAAACAGAATTAGTGCATAGGAGTTATGAAAACATGAAAAAATAACAGCGTTGGCAATGGTTGAGGTAAGACAGATAACTTCTTGAAGGGCCGTACAGTTTTGTAGGTGAAGATTGCAACCATTATCCCTAACCTGGGTCACTTTTTCAGTCTTTTTTAAAATAGGTAATAATAATAATAACAATAATAATAATGATACGTTGTAGAAAAATAAAGGAATAAATGCAATAGGTCCTTTGTTTTGAGTTAATAAAATATGCACTGTGTTGCTGTAACATAAATTTTATCAGTTCCATCCATCTTACTAAGGGTGAACCCTTACTTTAAAATGTATTTTTAAGTTTTATGTACATATTATTTATTATATTATTAGTGTATTTTCTTGGCGGTAACAGATAAAAATGACCACATGCTGTAAAACCTGAAGACTTAAAGCCATCCTAAATAGACGAGAGACAATGTGTCTATGTTCTTCTGTACTTGATGAGCCGGACACAAAACTAGATGTTCTGATGAAAGTAGAGAGAGAACACAAACACCCCACACACATAGCTTGTGACTTGTTGCAAACAGACTATTGGTTATTCTGTCATTTACCCAGGTTTGCACTGCTTTGTGTGTAAATTGCTGTCGTGCGTTGTGTAGTTTTAAGATTGACGGTGACACTCGTGGCTGGCTGGAGATCGATGCTGCCACAGGACAGATCAAGACCAAGGAGAACCTTGATAGAGAGAGCCTGGAGAACATTGAAATCACTGTGACTGCATTTGAGAAAGGTGAGATAATACAGACATGCACCTACATGTAGCTGCTTCTCAATTTTATACACACCACACAAGACAGAAAGGCCAGTGTGCAACATTTAGTGGGTACATTCTTACACGCTGGAAAGAAAAAAACACAAAAAAACAGATAAAAGTCTGTCCAAATAAAATCCAAACTCTCTGATGTGTACATGATTGCACTGATTATTTATTCACGTGACAAAACATGGCATTTAACCTTTAAAAACAAAGAAGATTTGAGTCCAGACTGTCTCTCTCTACAGAGAACCCAGAGATGTCGTCGGAGCACGCCATGTCTGTCAATCTGCTGGATGTGAACGACAACTACCCCAAACTGACGGAGACCCAGGCCTTCATCTGTGCAGCAAAGCCTGAATCCATCATCATCAAGGCCAAAGATGGAGACAGCGCTCCTTTCTCCCAGCCCTTCACCTTTGCCCTTTCCCGGAAGTCACCCAACTGGGATCTGCGCAACATTGATGGTATGTTAACATAACAAGTGACCAGTGAAATCACAGACTGTGATACAGTACAAAGTGGGGAGAAAGACTGACTTCACCCTTCCATTGTCTGTCATTCAGGTTCTACGGCAAAACTGACCCTGAAGAAAACACAAAGTCAAGATAAAACCTTCACACTCTCCATTGATGTTAAAGACAATGCAGGCATGGGAATCCCACAGTCATTTGAGGGTGAGTCCTACTGATCTTAATGGCGTGTGACGTGTTCTTTCATGTCTCGTCCACCACAAACATTTCAATATGATGCTGTGATGCAGTCCAGTGCAACACCTCAGTAATTAACACAGAGTATAGAGAAAATGCATGGCTGTTCAAATGTACAACATATCAATATAATAATCAGTAAAGAAAGATTAAAATAAATGTAAAATATAAGCGAAGAGAAGATATTAACAATATAAAGATATTTACATAATGCTTCTCACTATGGAAAGTGCAGAGGCACTGGATTATTGCAGACTTGTACTTCACAGTTTCGTGCTGATACAGTGAGGGAGAAATGTATGAAAATCATCCCCATTAAAGTCAGTCCACGACTGCTCTCTCTTCTCCACATTCTAGTGAGAGTATGTAACTGCACAGAGTTGGGTTACTGCTACGTCGCACCAGAGGTTCATTCCTTCAAATATGGGATGGGAACCACCATCGGGATCCTGGTTGGAACTCTGGGATTCTGCAGTAAGTTTCAGTTTTACATCTTTAAAAACTTTGCATTATAGTACACTGACGATATGGTAAGAGTGTAATGTTATGGTAATGCTATCAAATTTGACCACTACAGTCATCCCCAGGTGATATCTTGGTAAAAGCAATGGAGATTATCTGAATATTACAAGGAAATGACATGGTATTACACATACAGATAACTTTATTTATCCCCGTAGGGCATTTCTGTTTGCACAGTCGCACCACTCCACACACAACCATTCACCAAAACACAAATCCAGAGTGCAGGAGGAAACACTACATGGCATGTGGGAGAAAACGTACATGGCATTATATTGTTCACACAATGCAGGGTGCAACAATGTAGAGCCGAGCTGGTCTGAAAAACAAGGTCAAATAATAAATAAATAAGTAAAAATACAGGGAATAATAACTGCCCAGGCTAAAATAAAGCCCATTGATGTATAGCACATAACCCTGAACCAAAACTCTTCATGTTACATTGGCTCTGCGTTCAACAACGTGACAGTAGAAGAAAGCAAAGGACTTGGAGAATTGGTTTGCCTTCACATAAAGTCTTTCAGGTGGCCTTAAAGTTTATTAGTAATTATGCTTTTGGCCTCTTTGATGACACAGAGAGAGTTCAGATCAGTCATTTTGGTTTCTTTATTGTATTGTAATATTATCTCCTTATTAACACACTATTACCATTGTCATTACCAAGCTGGAAATTGCATTAAAAATAAAATGGCATTCACATATGTATATGTATATATATATATATATATATATATATATATATATGACCTTTATATCAAACATAATTACCATGTAGTTGCCATGTTGTTATTGTTCTGTACTGTAATGTGTTACATGTCCATTACATTATGCAGTCAGATGCTATTATGAGTTGTTACATCAATGACATCAAGACTGTTTTTGTCTTTTTTTACAGTACTTGCCTTCGTCATAGTCATCAATCGTATTAATAAATCAAACAAGGAGAAGAAGAAAGGTGAAGCTGAGGTGCAGAGGCCCATGATATAGAGACCAGCGCACGTGCACACACACACACACACACACATACACACACAGGTTTGCACATTATAGGACCTGCATTGACTTCTATTTATTTGGACAGCCTAAACAAAGCACGATCACTAACCTTAACCATGACCAATTGATGCTTATCCCTAACCTTGACCTAACCATCAGTCAAATCTTAGCCCTGAACTTCACCAGTTTTCCAGAAATAAAGTTCTGCCTCATTAACACCAGGTTTGGTCTCCATGAGGACAACTGGTGCTGAACGAGTTTGTGTTTATGCCACACACACAAACACACACACACTTACTTTTGTGTATTTTTTATTTTATTTACTTTTAAGACAGAGTTAAGAGCTTGATTAATAGGTGCTGTGCAAACTTAATTAAATTGTCAGGTGGTTCATGCTAATCATACATTAATGCACCGTCTCGACTTAATTTATTAAGACGTTAGGCCCAGACTCTTGGTTGTTTCATTAGCCGTTTCATTACCTCACATGAGTCAGTTTGTTTTTTGGCCCAGAGCGCGTGTGGTTAATTTCTCCTGCTTTGATGGAACAGCCGACTGTTAAACGCAGACTAACTGACGGCCACGGTCTTCACAGCACTGTCTGTGTAATGAACAATCATCATTTATATGATGTGTTTTTAAATAATAAGCAATTTACTAATGTGTTTGTACTAATAAACAAACTGGGAATGACATTGGCTTTTGTAGCATCTTTGTGCTGCGTGTGTGTGAATGGGTGAATGAACATGTCACGGCAGAACATGGTGGTGCACGTGACATACTCACACACACAACCTCCCCTCCATGGTCTTTATTTAAATACCCAGCTATTCCAATTTTTTTGACTATCCTTGACTAGCCCCTCCTTCTCCTCACCTGCCTGCAGTGCTGCTACAGAGAGTGTTGTTGTGAGTCATCTCTGTGACAGTGGGATACAGGCCACAGATTGTTTGCTGCTCTGAAAAGACCATGGACTGACTGAAATGATTGTACTCCATTATTTAGTGCAAAGAGGCTGTGACACACGCACGCGCGCACAAAAAACACCACATGTTCCACATGTGCTGCCACGGTCATGCCTCCTTTCTGTCCATGTGCCATGTTTGTGAGTAACGTGTGCATGTGTGTGTGTGCGAGAGAGAGAGATGAGTCACAGAGTGGTTTGTTGCAGATTTCAAGAGCCAAACAGCAAAACCTGGTCAGAGGCAGAAGCATGCACTGACTTACAGCCTCATAACGGCAAACTCAACATGGAGCCTCTTCAGTGTTTATGTCTGTACTTTCTCTTCACCTGTATCTCAGCAACACTTTCCACAACACACGCACAAACACACACAGTGAGGAGAGAAGGTGGAGTAAAGACAGGATAGTAAACTGTGAGATGGACAATTCAACCACTCCACAACATCAAACCTCACATACATGTATGTGATGTGTACAGAGAAAAAACATGTCCAAATATAGAAATACTAATGATATATTGATATGAAGGCCACATTCAATAATGATCTAGTGAACCAAGAACTAGTGTTAAAGGAGATGAAAAGAATGTATTAAAATGTACTTAACCTTTAAAAAGATAAATCACTGTACTATAACTGCACGTGTACACACATACATAATCATTGTTGCAGTAGAGAATCATAATTTGAGTCTAATTATGAAATAGTCATTGGTATAATTAATCCATACTTATTAAGCCAAATGATAAATAATTGTATTTGCATGGTTAGAAATAAATTAATGAAATGATGATGACTTCACTGTCCTCTGTAATCATGAGGTGACTTTCCTTCTCAACACAAATAAAGTTCAGTACAGGCGTGAACCAGCTGCTTGAAAAGATTCACTTTAATTAAGAAATGAACAGGAAGTGAGACCATTTAGATTTAAGTTGCTGTGATGCTGTGTGTCAGAGCATCACTTGGTTTTTGTTGTTGTTGCACATCCTGTGCCTTGAGCCCAGGAACAATCATGTAAATAAATTCCACTCTTTATTTATCAACAAGTCCTGGAAAAAGCATGTGTGCTGCAGAGGAAATGAGGTGTGTCAGTGATGCGGAGGTGTTTTATTTCCAGTAAACTGTAACTTTAACCCACAAGTTGTTCTGTACAGTAACAGGACGTCAGTGTGATGACGACCAAAAAGAGACATTAAAGCCGTAGGAAAAGTAGAACTCCCTTTTCTTCCTCTGCCCCTGTGACTGTTGATGATACAAACAAAGTGAGTAAGCTTACTATGAGTAGCTTGTATATTCAAATGAACAGGGTTATTCGTCAACAATTAACAAATTCATTTTAACAAAACTTGTGTAAGAGTTTGAATTCAGATGATCTTTGTCAGATATTTTCCACCCATATAATGTTACTTTATTAGTAACACTGTAGTTTGAAATTTGCAGATGACGTTGTTTATATTTAAATAATGTTTTGTCTTAATATACACTTGGGGGGCTTTGCACAACAGTTTTGCCATTTACTCATTAACACGGCTATACACAGAGCCTGGCTATGTTGAGCCTCCTTCATACTAAAGCCCTCAGGTCTACTCTTCATGTAATAACTGCGCCACCCTGTGGCTAAACATCAGCACTGAAGTCATAACTCCACAAGTTCTAATTTTCAATGATTATTAACACTATTATTGTGATTTGAAGCCGTGTCTTGACTGTGTGTGATTGGGACCTCTGTTGGGGACTTTATAGATGCTCTTCATTTAGGCAGGGAATGTAATTCGGGTAAAAGTTTTCCACAATGTGCATTCACTCACTCAGCTAAAATAATAATAATTATGTATCACATTCTGCCAAAACAACCACCTGTTATAGTTTCACTTGACTAAAATAAATGTGAACCATACATGGCTGTAGAAAGAGAATAGTAGCCTATACTAGTGTAAATAAATAAATAAAATAAAAGAATAGACGATAGAGTGAAACTGAAACTATAGCTGGAGAGAGTGAAAAACTATTAGGGATATGGTTTGATGAGAAAGTTACATGGAAGTTACATATTCTAAAATGAATGGACAAATGTAGGAAGATATTGAATATAATGAGATGTTTAGTTGGTAGGGAATGGGGAGCAGATAGGAAAGCTTTAAGGGCTATTATTAGGATCAGTGCTAGATTATGGCTGTGTGGTGTATGGATCTGCAGCAAGCACACATCTCAAAAAACTGGATACACTACAGTATCAGGCTCTAAGATTATGCACAGGAGCTTTTAAAACAACCCCGACATCAGCACTCCAAGTAGAAATGGGAGAAATGCCACTAGAATTAAGAAGGATACAGAACTCATTGAACTAGTGGACCAGACTCCAGGGTCATAATGAGTATCATCCAACACGAGACACATTAAAACCATGTTGGGAAAAGGAGAAAGGAAACAAAAGAAGCTTTGAATGGTCAATCAGACATCATCAGAGCTCACAGTAGACCAATACAGCGTTAGCCCAAAAGTACCACTGTCAACAATAGCACCATGTATACTTCCAGATGCCACCATAGATTTTACATGGTTAGAGAAGAAAAACCTATCCCAAAAAACGGGAATAGGAGTCTTCATACCAGAACTTCAAATTAAAAAATGGAAACGAATAAGTGACAATGTATCAGTATACAACTTACTGCTATTCTATTAGCAGTCCAGTGGGTGGAAGAAATACAACCACTGAAAACAATGATCTGTTCAAACTCAAGTTCATCACACACAAGCCTATAGTCAAGCCATTCTGAAAGCAGACAAGACCTCATAATAGAAATACAACAAACATTATATAGAATTCCGATGAGATGGGACTCACAGTAATATGTTTATGGATACCAGCACACAAAGGGAACGTAATAGCAGACAAGGTGGCAAAAGCAGCAAGAGGACATAATAATATAGATTTAGCAATACAATTAAGCAAAACAGAAATGAACAGCATCAAAAACTAAAGATGGTTTTACAGTATCCACAGAAAAGTGGGAGCGGCTAGGCACATGGAAAGAAGCAGGAAAGAGGAAAATATAATATCGAAGATCAGATTTGGCCATACAGGATTGAACAACACATTATTTCTCATCAATAAACACAATACAGACAGATGTGATCACTGTGTGCAGAAGGAATCCATTCGTCATTTTATAACACAATGTCAGAAATACCAAAGGGAGAGAGAAATAATGATTAAAAAGTTGAGAGACATTGAAGAGGAATTGGAGTTGGTAGTATAGTGGAAGAACCGGAGTGAGTGTTGCAAGATATTACTTCAGTTTCTTAAAACCACAAAGTTGATTGGAGGATATAGGATGTGTGTGTGCGTGTGTGTATGAATAGGTATATGTATATGTATGCATATATAGATTGTTGTTTTGTAGTATGCAGAAAAAATCTTGTCTGCTTGATTTTTTTTTTATGTTTTCAATGTTTTAAACTGTTTTTATTTCTATATGCTACTTGTTTTTTTAAAAAATTGATTTTGTTTTAATTTCCAATGTATTTACTTGCTTCTGTAAAGCACTATGAATTGCCTTGTGTAAGAATGGCGCTATACAAATAAACTTGCCTTGCCTATGTATATCTGTATATATATATATATAATTATGATTTATTTTATTATTTTTACTTTTAAGTAATAGTTCAGTTAGATCAACGTTTCGATTCACACTCCATACCAGATGGTGGCGGTAATGCACCAAATCGTTGTTTGCCAACCGCCATAAAACCTCAGGAAAGAAGAAGAAGGAGAAGCATAAAGCGGAGACTGATTGATTGGTGACACACAACACACCTGCTGCTCATCTTCACGCAGACGCGAAAAAAAGTGTCGCTGCTTAACTACTGAAACTGTTCCGGGAGGAAGGAACTTGTGGCAGTAATGCACCAACCGCCATAAAACCTCACAAAAGGAGGGAACTTTTTAAAAAAAAAGAAGAGAGAACAAAAAAGAAAACTACCACGGCGTGACGTCAGACGCCGAAAAGGTGCACGCGGCCTCCAGGATGGCGTGTTCGACCTGGTCCAGGTTGATGGCCCGTCCAGAATGGTGAGTAACTTAAGTTATCTTAATGGTGACTCTGTTTGCTGAATTATATGCCCAAACTTAGCTCAAAATTAGCCTTAACTCAATATTCAACCTGTGCCTCATTGTCAGCCAGTTATCTGAATTGACAGCCGTTTTGTCTGTTTACAGCAGTTAAATCATTGGTTTAAATGGGGCTACAACTAATTTCTATTTTCATTAACCTGTGATTTATTTTCATGTTTGGTCCATAAAATGTTAAATGTTGTTCACTGTTTTTAAATTCAGTTATATTCTTAAATTATTTGGATTCAATGATTGCTTAAATAGAGCAAAGAGATTAGGAAATATTTGCATTCAACAAAATAAAGAAAATCTCAAACTCAAACACTTAAACCAATCCATTATCAAAATAGACAAAACAAGACTAAAAACAAGTTAAAATGGCTGCTGTGCTATGTTAACTCACTTATCCACTCATGGTCATTACTATTGAGTTTTTCACTGGACTTTGTTTTTTTATGTTAAATGTTTAAAAACAGATTCAGGGTTATACATGTCTTTAATAATTCTAAACTTTTAATGTAGTCATTAAAATACAAACTTTTTTTTTTTAAAGGAACAACCTGCTTTCTGCTCACGGAGACCTGGTCGGACCCGCCATATACAAAAGCCTGATGCTGTCAAAAAAAGGTGAGTGACACCTTTAGAGATAATTTACTACATCATTGAAAATATTATCGCTGATTTTCATAATGTATTTAACTGATGGCAATATATCATATTAATTTAATCACCCATGTATAATATAAGTTTTTTGTGTTTTTAAAGAGTGTGGCTACTGACATCTCTATACTTGAACTTAAAAGGCATTCCTTAAATCTTAATCAACTTTATTCTACATCTCTTGTGATTATGTTAATTTCTTTGTTTCACTGTTATAATAGAATTTCTGCTGGCAGCAATGTTTTCACTGAAACTGAGTCTTTATATCTCAGGCTGGGTGAACCATGTCTGTAACTCATACAAACACATTCTAGAACACCTTACTTAGTTATTTTACACCTGTATGAACTTGAACATTGTCAAGGCTGGAGACTGGACTCAAACATTTTTTTTGTTTGTTTTTTCCCCCCAGATTGATCTTCATGAAGACTGTCAAAGAGTAGGTGTCATGATTTAATTCTGGGTGGCCGCCGTGTCCCCACTCTTTCTTGGCCGCTGTGCCTACATCTCTCTGCTTTGTCCAACATGGCCACGTTATTTCTACTCTCCTGCTTTCCATCTGTTTAGCTGAGGGTTGTACATGGAGCATTTGCCACAGGTTGGTTTTGTATGTTCCTGTCCACTTTATTGGGTGGTCTGAAATCTGGTCCTTGTTGGTTATATTTTTGTGGAACTGCTGAGCGAGTGATTTGAAAGAATGAGGTAACTGATGGAGTGTTTGAAATTCTCTCTCTGAATGAAGGGGTTGTGTGTGACTGAGATGCCTGGATTGAATAGTTAAGATGGTCTGAGAATATGATTATGTTCAGCAGTTCACATTAAAGTAGATTTGGTGTCTTGAAGGGCTTAGATGCTTGATAAGTTATAATGCACTAACATTTCCTTTTTAGGTCTGTCTACAAAGGGTGAGTCCATATTTTTTTATTTCTTTTGCAGAGTAGGGGAATTAACAAAAGAACTAGTGTATTGTGTTTTTTGAAAATGAAGGTACTTTGTCGATGGAGGCGTTTTCTTGCCTTGCCACTGTGCCCTTAACAACTTTTTCTTTCCAACTGTTTCTAAAGACGGTAAGTCACACGCAGGCCGCGGGCCATCGCTCTTCCGGCCGCCGTGTCGATCTGTCCTGGCCCTCCTTGTGCCTTTCACTCACTTCTAAAGGGAAAGAAAAAATCAACTTGAACTGTTTTCTTTAGCACTAAAATATAGTGATGTTGGAGGACCAGATCTTAAATGAGGTTTAAATGGATGTTGGTGTACAGTTAAAGCTAGATGGTAGGAATAAAATGAATGTTGTGCCTTGTACACTCTGTCACAAGGCTTAGACTTCTTGGCCGCTGTGCCTTTTTTTTTCTCTTTTCCATCGTGGCCATTAATCTACCATTAGCCCTAGAACGTTAAAATAGATCCTGGTGATCTACAGTACCTGGCTTTAGATGGCAGCCCTGCCATTGCCTCAGTATTGCCTTACGTCCCTTAATGCAAGTAGGCCATGATCGCTAACTGTGCCCGCGCCTTCGTAGTCTACTTGTGTTATTGTACGTCTGGCTTGCGCGTGTAGTCATTTTACATAGGCAAACATGGGTGCCTCCCGCGTCCATGCACAGTAAGTGAACTAACCTGTACTTTTCTTCTAGCATCAGTCAAGAGGAGCAACGACATCCCTGCATGTCCATCTTAATTAGATCGCGTTTTAGTTTAATTAAAATTTCAAATGCTAAGTGCAGTTGGCACTTTCTTTCTTGCTTGGCCGCTGTGCCATTACTATACCTTCTCTGTCCTGAATCTTAATTCTTCATGGCCACTGTGTCATGACTGTACTTGGTCTTGGTGTTCATGCCAGTCTATAATTTCTGATCTGTTTTCCCTACTCTTGTGTGTGTGTGTGTGTGTGTGATGACTGACTTGGACTGACGTTTATCTGACCTTTGGACCAGGAAGGTGAACATAATTTATGCTGCAAGACTGGCAAGATGCACACCAATTAGACAACAAGCAAATTCAAATTCTTTCAAAAACAGGTAAAATGTTTACCCTTCAGGTAAGTATTAAAGGCCTTTGCCACATGATCTTTGTGGGTAAATCGTGTCCACTCAATTTATAAGTTAATTTACATCTAAATATTTACAATGCCTGACACCATGGCATTACAATAATTTTATGCAATAAGTTTTGCGTTATTGAGTGCAAAGGCCTTTATTTACACACTGACGCATGCCAAGGCTGCCGTCGTGGCATGTGTCACTGTCTCTCTCTTGTCTGTCTCTCTCTCGCTGGTCTGTCCTGTGTGTCTTTCTGTCTGTCTCGTGTTTCTGATCTCCGCCTGTCTTGTGTCTGGTCTGTCTGTCTGGTGTCTCTGCCTTTCTGTCGGTCCTGTGTCGCTGTCTTTCTCTGTCTGTCTGTCTCTGTGTCAGTCTCTCTTGCTGTCTGTCTGTCTTGTCTGGTATCCGTCAGTGGCCTGTGTCGGATTCAGTCACTTTTTTAGTCTCGACTTGAATAGATGATTTTAAAGTTGATCAGTCTTGAGGCGTCTGATTGCTGCAGGAAATTTTGGTACCTTATTTTGAAATGGCTTTAATTTAAAAATGTAATTTTGGTCAGTTATCATAGTTGCAACTTGGATTGTTGACAAACATGGAAGCTGATTAATCATGTAGTAAATGCGTCAAAGTTTACTGTAGCTTGTCTAAAGTTCTTTCAAAGTGCTGTAAAAATGAAGTAATTGATTATGATGAGCTAGACCAGGTGTTCATTTATTCTCAACTGGTAATTGCTTTGATAAGATAACTGGTTCCTGATTTGATTATGAAGCTAAACTTTTGATTTATATGCAAGTGTAGTCACATTAGATTGTAGGTGTTACTCAGCCCATGGATAATGTTATGATATAGTTTAAATATGGCATTTGTTGGTACACTTTTGATATCATTTAAGTCTTAAACTTTAAGCCCTGCTATCAGCTGCTAACTGAAATCGCATTCAATATTAATGCTGACTTGTCTCACTCTGCCAAGTTTATTTCCCTCTAAAGGAGTTGAACCTTTTTGTGTTCATAGTCTTTTTGCGCGTTATGTTGGGAGGCCTCCCAGCAGGGGATTGTTATCTTCCCCTGCAAAACTATGCGCTACTCGCCTTAGGGATGCAGGACTATCCTGCATAGTTTCTTTAAAAAATTAGATTGTTGGTTGCAGGATTAGTGCGCGTTTCTTTTCTTTAGGAGGACACAAACCTGGCAGTGAGACAACTTGGATTATTTAAGTGAAAGTTGCGCCGGATGTTAGAACTTTTTATCTTTCGATGCAATGACTTGAAATAAAACCTTTATTCTGTGGGCTGAATTCAGACAGAAATCAGACCAAATTTGGCTTCATGTTAAATACTGTTGTGCAAGTACCCTCTTGTAGCAGGAGTGAGCAGCTGCAGCTTTTTAATTTATTTTTCGTTATTTGATTTGTTTCTTGGATTGACTTGGTGTCTGGAGCTTTGTGGTTAACAGTGATCATGTAAACGTGTAAACACAAGTGGTCTTTTGCCTCTTATTTGCGAAGCTGGCAGCTGGTTGAAATGATAGGACTTTATGGCTTGCCCAAAGTGGGATTTTTGATAGAGCGGGTTAACACCTCACCATACACTAGCTATTTCAGCGAGCAAGTGTCTGTAGTCTGCTATTACCCGATGACTTTCTTTTCAAATTTCACATTTTAGGCAGCTTGTAGAGTCATTAGGAAGATGCTTAATCCCAATGTCTTGGTTGGTTGCATGAGAAACTGCTATCTCTTAGATGTGTTGGCGAAGTTCCTCCTCTGATTTTTGTAGACTTGCCCTAAAGTTTCTCTCTCCTTTAACTCTTGTTGAGCTATGCATTAAATGATTCCTCCAACTTGTCTCCATATCAATTTTTTTCTCCCTGCAGCCTTCCACCATCCACTGCTGCTGTTGCATCTGCTGAAGGTAGCCGTATCCTGATTCACTGCGTCTTCATGTGTTGGGTAAGAAGTGTCATTAGACTACTAACAATGTAAACACCTTTTAAATGCTTGATCTAATTTACCCAAATGGTTCATCAGTTTAGGACAAAAAATCATTGACTTTGACATTCTTGGGGTCAGTAACCTGACCTCTAAATGTTTGGGAAACCATGCAAAAGATCACAAACTCTCTGCATGACCCAACAGCATCGATGTTTGAGTTATTTAATTGCTCAATTTTTAAATCAGTCAAGGTTTTATTAGCTGGGTCTTCTTCACACAGCAGAGAACAAGGTAAATTGAGTCGACTCGTAACATGGTAAGGCATTTTGTCCTTCCCCTTCTTCTCTGTGTGTGAGGAAATCTGGCCACGGATCCTGACTGAGTGGCAGACCATGACTGCAGTTTCTAAAATCAGATAAGGATCCATCTGATTTTGTGACTCGGCCTGTCATGATATGCATGTATCTTCCTCCGAAACAAAGGTTTGTAGTGTAAATCACATCACATGTAGATGGTGAAGCATTTGTTTAAATTGGGGTCAAGCATTTTCAGGTGTCTGCTTTGTCAATACTCTGGTGCCACATCTTGCTAAACACACGAGAAGCTCTGAATTGTGAAACTGCTGCCTCTTGCAGATGTTACAACAGCAATGGCTGTTGAAAGGCTGCAGGGGGAGAAAATGAGATCTGAGGACAGGAAAGTAGAATTGATTTCATGCTTAGCAAAATGAGGGTTTCAGCAGAGGACCTTTTTGTGGCGAGGCTACAGAATCAGAAGGAACGTTTGTCTGGGCAACTGCGAGATTTACAGTTTCTCATGCAGCCAACCAAGACATTGGGTTAGCATCATTCCAAATGGCTGGCAAAGATTTCTTGTAACTGTCAGTGTAGGACAGGAAAGGCAGGTATAGGTTAGGGAGGGCATCCATCAGTGAGCTCTGACTGGATGTGAGGACCTATCACACTTGTCCAGGTGAGCTACCTTAAGATTTGTCATTTGTTTACTTCTTTTTTTTTTCCTTGTGACTTATCAAATTCTTCCTTGTTTTGAAGAGATGAAGGCTGCAGCACATTCCTGGATCAGAGGACTCCATGTTGGACACCACGACTTGGAGAAATCCCGTCCTGGATGGCTGCGGTGATGACCTAGCCCAAGATGAACCAACCCTTCTACGACGAGGACTTCGCCCAAGATGAACCAACCCTTCTACGACGAGGACTTCGCCAGAGATGAACCGACCTTTTCCACGTCTTTTCCACGGGATGTCTTCAGGTACGTTGTTTCAGATGGTACTCAATATGTTTAATCCATATTTACTTAATACTAAAGTGTGCTGACTCTTATTTAATTTTTTTGTTAGATGTTGGACCTTGCCAAACTGTACACATGCCTCAATGGCTGCTACGTCACTCTGCCCAACAGGACATGGTCACGGAGATTTTTTTTATTTTTTTTAAATGGACTTTAACCCCCCCTGTTCCCACTGACCCACAACCACACATGACAAAACGCTGTACATGTGATGCATCACCACACTAAAATACAGACACTGCTACTTTCAGCCTGTTTCAGTCTGTAAAAGATCGCAAGCACTCTGCATGGCCCAACAGCATCAATGTTTGAGTTATTTAATTGCTCAATTTTTAAATCAGTCAAGATTTTATGAGCTGGGTCTTCTTCACACAGCAGAGAACAAGGTAAATGAGTCGACTTGTAACATGGTAAGGCATTTGGTCCTTCCCCTTCTTCTCTGTGTGTGAGGAAATCTGGCCACGGATCCTGACTGAGTGGCATACCATGACTGTGCAGTTTCTAAAATCAGACAAGGATCCATCTGATTTTGTGACTCGGCCTGTCATGATATGCATGTATCTTCCTTCGAAACAAAGGTATGTCGTGTAAATCACATCACTTGTAGATGGTGATGGTGTACAGACACTGCTACTTTCAGTCTGTAATGTTAGACATTGAAAACTTGTATTTATTGCCTTCTTTATATCAAGTAAAACCTTTGTTCTGAACTTTTATGGTTGACTTGTATTTTTTCAGTGATTCTGTGATGAGTGTTATTTTGACAAGTTAGTGCTTTGAACTTAAAGATGTGGAATTCTTTTAAAATGAATTGCACTGATCTGTTACTGTAGACTTGGCACCTTTTTGACACTGCTCCAAGTGTTTGGTTGATCTTAACCAGAAAACTTAAACCCTATATGGATTTGTACAAGCTTTAAAAGGAATAGAATAAATTGGACTCTAAAGCAGGGAATGCTACAGTGGATGGTGATGCTGCTACTTGCCCCCGTCTCACAACTTCCTTACTTCTAGCCACTAACACTAAATATGGCTAATGCATAAAAATATGCCACTGAACATTAGACTACTTCGCTTTAAAATGCCGTCTTTTAACTACAGATGTATGTTTACTATTTCATTTCATTTTATCTTTTAATTCTGTACCATTTTACACTTAAAGGTTTTATTTTTCTACTATGGAAAGCACTTTGTAGAGTTGTTTTGAAAGGTGCTATTCAAGTAGTTATTTGAACAGTGTTGCAGTACCATTAACACCAGCAGCAATATGAGCAGCTACATGCAATGCTAACATTTCTGACTGTATCAGCCTCAGGTAGGTGATGTTATGAATCACAGCCAGATAATGCTCCACACATTAGTGCAAGAAAATATTCAGCAGTTAAATAAAACACCAAAGCGTGAGGCACAGATGTTCAAGATGTTTCCCAAAGTAAAGATCAGACTTGGGACATCTGAGCGGTAGACACATAAGTCAGTGGCTTGTTGCAAGCTGCAAACACTGGTGACCCAAGATGGAGAGAGGGGGGAGGAGACGATCCTTCCAGTCTCAGCATTCAGTGCATCACAAATTTGACAGGAAGAAGCGATGACTGACATTTTGGTTGTGTGATGATGCTTTTGTGGAGAAGGGAGCTGATTTCTTTTTTTTTTTCTAATCAATTCACCAGTCTATTTTTTTTTCCCAATTCCTTTGACCAGAAAATGTTGAAAAATGTTGATCATTGTTTCTCAAACCTTCAGGGCCGGACTATCATCAAACCTAGCAGGTTTGGTTCAGATCGGACCAGGATTGTCAAAGTTGTAATAGTTTGTTTTTTGTAGTATTTTCTGCCACCACCAGGAGGCGTTGTTGTGAAAATGTATCATTTTCAGCAACATGGTAATGGTTGGGATCGGACCTTCCATCAAAGTTATAAGAGTTTTGTTGTCTGTCACGAAAATCAGAATTTGCCGCCCCTATCTCGTACACCATGCGACATTTTAAAAAACTTTCAGCAACTTAAGCTCGTCAACTTGTCCACAGTGACCTCACCAAGTTTGAAGGTGATCGCCCAAAAGCTGTAGGAGGTATTAGTTCAAATACCAAATGTCATATTGTCTGCTGTCACCAGGGGCGCTGTTTTCGAAATTGAATATTTTCATACAGACGTCTTCTGGGCCGGACTATTGTCAATCCTAGCGAGTTTGGTCCCGATTGGACGGTTTCAAGAGGGTTCAATGCACCTTGTGCTCGAACCCTAATAATAAAAACCTGTATTTTGCACTTATGTACACAATCGCCCCTAAAGGATGCCCTCATTATTCCAGAACTGTCACTACTGCTGTAGAGCGGTCATTCTCTAAGTAGAGGTGGTGCAAGATTTTGAACATATTATACTGCAACATACTATATTATTGCCACATGAGGTCACTATCCCGCCTCTAAAGCAGCTCTTTCAGCTCTTCCTATGTTGCTGCAATGTATCCTGTGTGCCACCAGGGAGCGCAAGAATCCTTCTTCTTGGGTGCAGACAGCTTTGATAAAAATGTAGTTTAAAGGTCAGGACTCAACCTGTTAAGGTAAAAAGTTAAATTATGTTAAAATGAAACTCATCAAGAACATGTACAGTTGTAATGTAACCTATAAATTGAATAACCAAGATCAATATTAGCTTAGATTTAAAACTCTGCCATAGATGTCACATTTAATTTTCTCTATATAAAAAACAAATAACATTTATGTGTTATCCATCCATTTTCTACTGCTTCATCCTCCACAGTAGTGTTGTGTGAAGGCTGCATCCAGTCCCGGCTGACACGGGGTGAAAAGCAGGTTTCACTCTGGACAAAGTCACCAGTTCATCCCAGATTTCTGTGCTATTTAAAAAAATAAATAAATAAATAAATAAAAAATACACGGGTGATTTCAACCATGAATTCCAGTCACACGTGGAACAGAAATGATGAGAGCAAGAAAACAACACTTTATTCTGATAAACTGTCACACTTGGTACAAATAACAGGAATGTAGGACCTTTTAAATCTGGGTATTATTGATGCACGAACCACTTTGTTCTGTCTGCAGATGATCATACGTTTTACCATCTGATTAACAAATGACAACATTAACTCTGATAAATACCAGACAGTTTGTGCAACAATGCTCAGCCCCACACTGCCTACAATGTGTTTTTAATAACAACTGCTTAGCCGTTAAGTCTAAAATAATCAAATCCAAAATATTAGACAACACAGTAATAAGTTATTTGTTATTTGTCTCCTTCTACATTGTTTTTTTGTGGTGGCTTAAGTCCGCCTGAACTATGTGCTTTTTACGAAACTAAAATTATTAACATAACAATGAATTACTTATATACAGAAAACATTTAGCTCTAATAAAAAATAATGCCAGTGTAAACAAGCTTTCGGTATCACGCAACACCCAAATATTGCACATACATTCTTAAATATACACATTAACTTTGTGCCTTTTGTGTTTATGCTTGTGGCTGATGTGTGTGTGTGTAATAACTCTGTATATACATAAATTAAATTAGCTGAGGAAAGAAATTCAAGAAGTGAATGAAAGAATGACACACAAGACACCTAATAAACACACACACATATGTACAGTATCTGCACATACACTCACAAACAAACAAACACACTCATCCTCACAAAAGCATTTGTGCATTGATTTTCGTCTCTTTGTGTCCCACTTACACGTGAAAACATTCAACAACAGAAACATTGAAAGCATTGTCTTCATAACAATGTCCATTCTGTCTTCAGTCCTGGTGCTTCATCACAATTGATAAACAATAGATGTGTGTGTGTGTGTGTGTGTGAGTGTGATTGAGCCTGTGGAGTGTGTTTTTGGTCCCATTCTGTCTGGTTTGAACTTCCCCTCCTCGTTCCCAGTCCGTAGGGCGCTGCAGTCCTCCATGTGTCTTCTGTCTGTCCTTTAAGTCGGTGTCATTAATAGAGAGGCAGAAGATGTCCAGCCAAGGAATGTAGGCTCCAACTACTACAGATCTCAGATCTGATTTAAGTTACTCAGAAGGTGCACTGCCCTCCCAAACCTCAGTCCTCCAAACGGAAGCTGTAATGCATCGTTTTAGGCGTCTCCTATTTGATCAGACGTCAGCCTCTCCTGGTCGGAGACATCGTCATCGGCTGGTGGCCGCGCTCGGTCAAAGAAGCCGCACTGAGGGGATAATAATAATAATAACAATAATAACCCATGAGTTTTGGGATTAGATTATATAAAACGCCACAGGAGATGTATGAGTGTGCATGTGTGTACCTTCCACATGGCGAGTGTGAGCATGGCCAGCACCAGCAGCCCCAGCAGTATGGCCAGGATGATGACCCAGAGTGGAACAGCAAAGGAAACATCAGGAGTCCCCCACAACACCAGGGTCCCCATCTAAAGGACACACCACACACAGTAAGGTAGCTGTTGCACCTGAAGAACTCACACACTCCTACTTTACTGTCCCTCCTCCATCTTACCGAGGTGGCGTGCTGAGGCAGCGTGGGAGGTTGGATTCTATAAGGCAACGCTGTGACCATGAAGGACACGGTGGAGTTGAGAACATACGGGTCGTTACGCCTCTGTAAGACACCAAACACATCATTCTTTTTATACAAATTACATTTGTGTGTTATTCTAAACATTTGCATCCGCATGACGAAGATCATGTGACATGATTTTTTCCCAATAGCACAAACCGTTGCGTTATTATGGTGCTGCAAAGTCATCAGTCATCTGCGATACGCTCGGTGATAAAGAAAAAAAAAGACACTGACCTGCAGGAAAGTGTGTGCCCAGAGTCTCGAGCGGATCTTGACCACTGCACTGTGTCCACGATCCAGCCGGCCAACCACACATGTGATCCTCAGACAGGAGATGTTGGTGCAGTTCTACATGAGGAGATAATTGGCACAGAGAGACAGAGAGAGGAGTGAGACAAGTAACTGTAACATCTGTGAATCACTAATGAACATCTGGCTTGGTTTCTGAGGAGGTGAAACACAAGGCTGCGTCATCCTTTGTGCTTGGTTTCTGTAATGTTTCTGCAGCAGGAAAAAAAAAACCACACACAAAAGAATACAGTGGATTTGCAAACGATCACGCGTCACTATGTACATGTGGCTCACCAAGGTTTTGCCGCTGTAACTCTGCGCTCTGCCGGCGGCTCGCTTGCGACGGTGAGGAGGAGAGCTGGTGTTCCTCAAGAAACCCAGTAACTCAGGTGTGTCCTGGAGAGCCGATATCTGACACAGACAAAGAGGGACAGTTCTTCATTTGACCTGATGGCAAAATTAGAATCATGTTGTTTGTGTTGACAGTCGGTAGATCCTCGCTCCTTGAAGAACGGCTTAACTGATGAGGACGTTAAAGATCCTCTGTGTCCCATGAACGACAACAACGTGTGGTTTGGCCTTTTAGGTCAGAATGCACAGATGACCATATATTGTTGGATGAGTGCGGCATGTATCGCACACGGACTCTGACAGCAAATGAGAAGCCGACAGTAAACGCTCGTGAAGTAAGACATGAAAGATTTAATCAAATCACAAGTCACACAAACCTGCAGCTGTGCAAAGAAATGACGTTTGGAAATCTGACCAAGAAGAGTTTTGATGAAAGGCGGATTTGAGGGGATTTCTGTTTCCAAAACTGCAGCTTACACAATCAAACAGACAGCGACAAGAGACTGAATGACCTCAAGTCACTGCTCACAGATAAAAAACACAGGAATAATAGTTCTACATCCAAGCAGGACTTTCTTATTCTACAAATCACATGTTAGTCGGTAACAGTTTAAGAGAATAATGTAAAAAAAAAAAAGGTGTTTAGTTATTGTAACCTTACTTTAATTTCTGACCCCGTAGGGTACATTGGTGGAATAGAGGCTACAAATACAAATAACACTGCACAGGTGCAAAGTGTGTGAGGAATCATGCTTATGTCGTTCTGCAGCTTGTGATTATACTTCAAATCAACTATTTTTTAAACTATTATCCAATGAAATGAGAACAACAGCTGTTACAAAACCAAAAAGTGACTGCTGGAGTTTTTCTCTGAGGCCAACGATTGACTTTAGAAAATCAGGAAGAAAATCCCCTGACATCTGACCATGTGCTGAACATCTGAGTAATTCTGCTTTCATCGATTTGCTACAGTTTTGCCACTTTTTTTTTAAATAAAAGCATGTTTTCAATTTAAATGACTCTACAGGTGATACCATAGATAATGGAAACAATCCCTGCAAAAATCCCTGCTCTAATTTCTGCTAATAACTGTAATACTGCGGCCTCGTCGTCTTTGAGCCAACTGGCACAAAGACCACGAAGAGCAGCCAGAACATGGAGTACAATTATGTTTAAATAAGCGAGTATAAATGATGGACCGGAGAGTAGACGAACAAGCCGCCAGCAATGTAACAAATTAAAGTTTGAAATCAAAGTAGGTCTGAGGAAGGAATGAACATAATCCATAATTACACATTTTAGGGGTTTGGATTTGAACACACGTCTGTGTGAGTGTGTATGTGTCCACATAGTTTTCACGTTACCTGGAGGCCAAGTGGGTTGAGGCTGGTGTTCGTCCGGCAGCTAATTGGTCCGTCAGTTTGAATCTCCATGGCATACAGCAGGTTCTCGTCACGGAAACGGGAAGGCCAGCCGACCTGAAGCTCAGCCTCCCGAATACTGCTGGGACCAGAGTTATGGAGCTGGAGACGGAGGGGGAGAGAGGGAGAGAGGGAGAGAGGGAGAGAGGGAGCATGGAGTTGTCAGTATTGTGGTCTCTTCTGGGTCTCAAGTGGCTGAGGCTATAACGAGGTTACACTAACTGTGGAATAATGACACGGGCCACCTGTGAGGATAATACTAATGCTGCCACCAGGCCAGCGGAACCTGCAGCATCACTTGGCTCCTCATTCCACGTATAAATGAGAATAAATGAATTATCAGCTTAAATGAACCATCAGTTCAGTAGATCTTCTTTCTTGACCCCCTGTATTTTCTCTGACACACACACACACACACACTCACTCATTAACACTGAAACAAGTCTTCCAAACAGGACATGAGCCCAGTGCTGCAGGGCAGGAATTCTGTAAGAGCAGAAAAAAAATCTCTAACTGGAAGCAGCTGCCAAGTGGGACTAAAGTACCACAAATGAAAATCATTATCAGCTGTGGGACAGGCCAGGCACTGGTGTGATGTGCTTCAATGAAGCAGCCGTCCCCTTTAAAACAAAAGGAAATCACACGCACACACTTCCATTACAAACTGTTGCCGGTCTGTCTGTCTGCCTGTCTGCCACCCTCCTCCTCCTGTCTATGCACGTGACGCTCTGCCTGACCTTGTTCTTCCTCTCTGTGTGACTTTGACACATTACACTGTATCCAGTCTTAAGAGCACCCTTTCCTTCCTCCATCCTAACCATGCTCCTCATCCCTCCACGAGTGTTTTCCCTCCTTGTCTCTCTTTTCCATGCCTTTACGGCAGTAATTACTCCAGAGCCTTGATCAGCCAGAGCCAAACTCTTTATAGAGCTACTGGTTTTACTCTGTGTGTGTGTGTGTGTGTGTGCTCACTTCACCTTACAGGGCCCCCTGCTTGCTGGAGACTAATTTAATCTTTCAAAACCAATTTTTGTGTTCTTTTCATCCTAACAGCCGTAGCAAAGAAATATATTTTGACGAACAACAATGAACGTGAATACAGCTCTACCCTTCTCTATTGGAGGGGAATTCCAATGTTTGACTGTGTTTCTGTGTACCTCGTATATGTGAGTAACCTGTGGTCCCACATCCTCCTCTTTGACGGGCTTCTCTTTGGGTTCCCAGCGTGGGAATGGCAGCACCACCTGAGAGGGATGGGACACCCTGCAGGGAAGAGAACAAGCCCGGTGACACTGATGCATATACACGTTAATAGGTTTGGAATTGGTCTGAATGGACTGTTAGTATGAAATCTGACAACTGCTTATGGTCAAACTGTTCCCTCTCTAGTTCAGACACAGGGTCACTCTCTCTGGGAAGCGTACATTGGCTTTAGTGCCTGGTTGTGTCTCTGCACCCTGAGCCAGTATTCAACCTGTACACATTTTATTCCAAAAGGCTGATAACTTTGCAAATGTTTACCAAATTTGGGCATGTCAGACCAATGAGGCTTGTCTTACATGAAACAAACCTACCATGGCCTCCGGTTCTTACTAAAAAAGTTGATTCTACCTCTTTTAGCAACACTATACTGAGGATTTCATAGTCTGACCTAAGAGGGAAAACTTCCTCACACCCACAACTGGTGGTGTAATGTTTATAAGATGAAGGGGCATGCAATTACAAGGCATGAAAGTCTTACTTCCTAATCTTAATTTTTAAATTGGAGGTAGTCTCTTCATATTTGGGCAAATACAACCACACATTTTAAAGGAATACGTCACGGATTTGCAAATATTTAGCTTTGTATTACTAGAATAGTAATAATAATAGTTCAAAAATACCTTCATATTCTAGTAATACAAAGCTAAATGCAAATCAGTGAAGTATTCCTTTAAATCTGGATGAGTTTTCACAGAGGACAAATACAGGAACTCTCTCGTCCCTGGTCCCCCTTTGCTAGTGTGAACAAGTGACGCCATGCATGGCTCCAGGCTTTGATGTGTGTGTGTGTGTTATTGTGTGTGTCAGTGGACATATGGGCATCCACGCACATGTCAGAGGCTCTCCAGTGTCCCATGTGCACTTAATTAGTGCAAATTTATTATCCGAAATGTGTTTTCCGTGCTGCTCTCCATCTGTATATAAACAGGCTTCACAAATTCAAAAGGAGCCGCTATGTCCTGCAAACAGCAACGAGTCGAGCCTGAAACCGAACCAGTTGTCTCTCTTTGGGGAAGCACGCACAGACGCCACTCTCTCACATGCAAAGCCGCCTGACTCACCCACGCAAATCAAGTCGAGCTTGGGCAACGATGGACAGATTCAGACTCACTGGGTTGCTGTCGGAGTTATCCTTGTTGGAGCTGTGGAGAGATTCGCATGGAGTCAACATTAAATGTAAAGCATGAAATGAAACACATACGGCACCGACTACACGCTCTTTGGAAACAGTCCACACGAGGCTGTGATATATTACGAGTGAAACCAACGGCTCAGAAAAGCTGACATTTTCACGTTATCTGACCTCATGAGGAATTCCTCTATGGACTCGGGCTGCGTTTAACTGTCTGTGTCTAATGTTGCTCTGTATCAAACAGTGGACATTTGTTTTTTTTTTCTGTCGCTGCCGTTCGTGTCATCAAACCACAGACATCAGGACAGACACAGAACTTATTTACAGGGCTCAGAAGAAAGTCAAACAGCTCTTTGTGCATGTGTGTGTGAGTGAGCTGGTGGCTGGGGGGTATGCGTGACAGTGAGTGGGTGTGTCACCTGTGGATCTGTAGCTCAAAGCTGATTTTCGGTCCGGCATCATCCAGCCTTTGCACAGAAAACCTCAAACCAACAGACAGCTGGGCAGGAGTGTGGAGAGGATGCAAAAACACAGAGAGAGGATGAATTAAAACGAGAGGAGAGATGACAGGGAAGAGAGATGCATCTGTACATCAAGAACCACATCATGTCTGTACTACAAAATAAAGTAAAAGGCAGGAGATCACGTGTGTGTGTGTACGCACACGTGTGTTGACAGCAACAGCAAAAAAAATCTTAAATCTGAGGAAATCCAGACAACACACACAGACACAATCTTAAAAGCTACACTTAAGTTCACTGTCTCTCCTCAGTTCAGATGTCTTGTCTTCTCGGCTAACTCAAAACATGTGGCGGATTTGGTTCATCATCCACTATACAATAACAGTGCTGAATGTAACGTGTGTGTGTGTGTGTGTGTGTGTGTGCTTTGCTGAAAAGCAGGTCAAACACATGGTCCAGGGCGGGAAATGACAGCATGCAGACTCGCACTAACACTTCAAAAGGCAAGCCTGGGGTGAGGTGGGGTTGCTTGACTACAAAGGCAGCCAGGAAAGGTCTAAAGAGACACACACCAAATGAGTAGTTTATGAGGCGTTCAGGGAGAGTGAGAGAGAGAGAGAGAGAGAGAGAGACGAGCAGACGTCACTGTCAGCTCTGTGTCACAGAGAGCAGAGGAGGAGGACAGACAGCACATGGCATAAAGAGGGGGTCAACTGTGTGTGTTAAAATGTTTATCTTAAGCATCCAACTTTCAACCTCGGGTTTTAAATGTTGGCTGTGGAAAGAGGTTTCATCCTATGGAGACAAGCAGCTGTGATCAACTTATCGCGGTCACGCAACAGCACATTTTCACCGTGGAGGAAGAAGAACCTCACATTGTGGTCAGACTCTCTAGATACAACAATTCTTTTGTGTTGGGCTATTACAATCCTTCAAGCTACAGCGCTCTGCCATAAGCAGTTTATTACTTATACCGGAGAAAACAAAGGATCATTGAGAGAATACAGAGAGACATGGTTGATGCTAAAGCAGAAGTTTCTATGGATAGTTGAGATGGTCTTCATCAGCCACATCCGCCGGACTGAATCAGAAGTCACATGACCACAGTGGATGAAATGTTGTCTTCATTGAGAATGTTTAAAGTACAGTTCTTCTTGTAAGGTTGCTGCTATTTAAACATTTTTCTTGTAACTTGTGGCAGGTGTTCAGCCAACGATACACAGCACTGATTTGAATCTGCTGATGTAACAGAAAATCAAATCAAAATACTAATAACACATTTTCCATTAACTGACATGCACACGATCAAAAACAGAGGGGACGTGTAACATTAGACAGTGTTGGTGAGCAGGTGACACCTAGGTGAACTGTTCTATGTAGAGCTTCTTCATCCTGGATAGGGTTACCAATTACTGACAGATCAAAGACGGAGTCTCCTTCAGGAAGTCCTGTGTAACTCAGCTTTGCTGCAACTGTCTTTGTACTGTGTTTGGAGTTTTTTTTATATTATTTCTCTGTACCATGAGTTGACCGTAGGGCTTAACGATTTTGAATAAATATCTAATTGCAATTATTTTGAAAGGAAATGCGGTTGCGATATGATTCCAGATATCAGCGGTAATGATCATTTTTATATCATAACTCACATTTTCATTCAGAAAATACATATTTAAAAGGATTAATGTGTGATATTTGTGCAGCTCTGCGAGAAACAAAGATGTTCCCTTCAGTCTGTAGAATAAAACGTGTAATAATAATTAATCTAAAATTATATTATATATTATATTAATTGTTCAGCCCTAATTTTTATATAAATTTTTTTTATCTTTGGTACTGTATGGTTTCAAATGTGCTTATGTCTAATGTATGTTTTGAAGGTGGACACCAAGGAGACTAGCTGTATCTAAGGGTAACGCTAATGGGGATCCTGTTAAAATAAAGAAATAAACAAAGAATGGTCCACTAGAATAATAACACCATGTACTCACAGCCTCAAAATAGAAATCTACTAAAATGATCACCAGGCTAATGTTAGCACGATAATGTAAAAAAGAGAAGGGATAAACAAACATCACAAACAGGTGTGAGGACAATGGACAGCATTCATGAGGAGACTAAACCACAACTATTTAAATATCAGTGTTTCCATCCCATCATATGAGCATCAACCCTCATTCAACCACATTTGATGGCTTATTAGTCATGGGCGATGTTTTTCCGATGGCGATGAAAAGTTGAAATGAAAAGTAAATTTACAGATTTGACGCAGCTTAACTGTCACGTCAAGTGAAATGAAAGACGAGGACGGAAAGATAAGCAACGCAGACAAAGTCATGCAGACGGCACTGAAGCCAAAAACAGCTTTCCTGCAGGCTCGTTACCTCCTACGCTCATGGAGGTATTACAGCTGTGTCATGCGGCACAGAGAGTGAAGCGAGATAATGAGAATTATTCAGCCGGAGTCTGTGTGGGGTACATGATGGTATGTTCTGCAAAAGCCCTTGGATTCCTGAACGTCCAACAGGGCAGGGGGAGAGCGGAATATGGGAAACATCTGGGGTGCGCGTGCACGCAGTCGCACGCGCGTCTTGTCCCTTCCACGTGCTCCTCCCCCAGCGGTGAAACATGACCACATAATTGATTTATTAGAATGTCTTGTGTCACCTCCAGAGCTCAGAACACCTTAGTGCTGGCCTTGACACCTTGAGAGAAAACCCTAAATTAAAGGTATTACACACTTTTGCTCTCTCACACACACACTCACACATACACACACACACACACGCACTAACTAGAACATGAGTGACGTGGTAGAATTTCTTGTGGGAACGGACCACTCTTTACTTTACAAAGCCTTGGCTTCCTGCACGTGTCAGCTATATGGATTACTCTTACACACTGTGCAGTGTGCATACACCTAACATACACACACAGACACACACTAAGTGAAGCGTGAGTCAGAGTGTGTGGAATGAGGGTCAAGATGATGAGCAGTAATCATTGGAAATCATCAATCAGTGCAAATTAAACCAGATGAGTAGCAGTTGCAGCTTCTGAGCATGGGTTAAATCAAGGGGTAGGGTTAGGGCATTTAGTTAAAATGGTTAAGGTTGATGCTTAAGAGACGAGGGACAGCACTGTGCACATGACTGTATTTGTTACCTCTTTAGTACCTTTTCTGGCATAAACACTGACCTTGTCAGGATCAATAGTCCTCATGGAGGTCAAAACCTGGTCCTAATGATGCAGAACTTACTTTCTGAACTAGGTACTAGCTAAGTTTAGGGCTAAGATTTGATTTGTGGTTAGGTTAGAGTTAGGCATTAACTGTTTAGGGATAGGCTGTCAAAATGAATATAAGTTCTTAAAAGGATATAACCTCTGTGTGTGTGTGTGTGTGTGCTTCTGGGTGTAAAAACTCACCTCTGTTCCAGCTACCATTGGGTTTCCGAGGTCACACACCACCAGCCTGGACTCGTTGACCATCCTGTACTCGCAGTTTGGCTGAGCGAGTGACTGGAGGGGAGATCAAAAAGAAAAGAGCGGGACAGAAGACGGACAGTTAGTGAGATGATAAAAAATGACAATAAAAAGCAGACAGCGGCAAAGAGTCAAGAGGGGCAAGGAAGGAAAAAAGGGAGGGAAGTGTGACAGCATCAAAGAGGGAAGGGAGCGAGGGCTTGGAAAGGGAGGGAGAGCGCAGGGAGAGGAAGAGTGATGAATGATCTGACAGTAACAACCTCATCAATCAAACAGCTCCATTACACACTCATTAGCGTGCACACATGTGCAAACACACACACACACACACACAGACATAAACAGACACACACATACAGCAGTTGACCCTGTCCATTTCCGTGGTCACTAATGCAGCTTGTAAATCATAATAGAGGCTCTTGGGCAGTTGCCAGTAAAGCATACCTTGCTGATAACTTTGCCTTAATCAAGCCAAACACAACAGGAAGTGATGTCTTACTGTAACTGCTGCCTCAAATAGCTTGCTTCCTTTTTTTTTTATATATACTGTACGTTCATTTATACGTGGTCCAACCATGATGAGTCGTGTGACTTCACCATTAAAGCTGTAGTTTAAATATAAACAAACAATTCAAATCACTGTCAAATGAGCTCACACAATTCAGCTCCACATTTCTGGGTTTAGCTGTGTTTTTAATCTCATGTGGCCCGACAGCATTACCAGGCTGCACACAGGAAGTGATTTTGTTTTATGACAAGACAGATAAAGGCAAAAGAAACACTGGGCTACTAAAGTGAGACGGCTGCAAACAGGATGGAGTACGATTGAAACACAAAGGGGTAAAAAATTTGCTTGTGCAGCAGTTTGATGGGATAAATGCTTCTTGCCCCCACCCACCCCTGCGTGCTGGTGTATACACACAAACGCTCCCTCAGTCAGGTCCGATAGCGTTTATTGACAGAGGTTATTTTCAGTTAAGGCCACAGCATAGAAATATTGTTCAAAGAGGCAGAATAATAACATAATCATCAACAAAAATCACCAAAGGTCATGCACCACAGCACATGTAATTAGACAAATGTGTGTGTTTGTATTTACCTCTATCCTGCGCTCCACTCCTATATAGTCGGCCTCTGGTGGTATCAGTGTGTGCAGCTCTGTCTCGTAGGCCCCCTCCCCTCGGTTCACCGCAGTGATGGTCAACATGAACAGATTATCATCTCCGATCACGAGCTCTGAGCGGTCTCTGCGTGTGTGTGTGGATAAGAATAGTGCACAAAGAAAACTTACTAAAACGTATTTAAGGTATGTGGAGGAAACAGAAAATTACACATAAACACAGCAGTTTTACGAAAAATCTCAAAAAGCCTGACTTGTGTTTTTGTTAGATTAAGTTTTTAGGACCGGACCTCGTGTTTTAATCCACTTGGCAGCAAAGAATGCAACACCACTGACCCTAACAATGTGTGTGTGTGTGTGTGTGTGTGTCAGTCAGTAGAGGGTGACAGGATGTTTGTATAATGTTGCCATGGAGATATCGTGCAGCTGGAAACACTACAGAGGGTAAGCTAAGGCACATACACGTATGCACACATGTTAATGGAAGTATAATGTGAGCAACTTCAGTGTAAACTCAGCTCATTGTGTGAGGGTTAACAGACTTTCTTTGGCCTGACTGTGTGTGTGTGTGTGTGCGTCATTTGGTGTTTGGCTGTGCAAAGTGTTGAGTGTTTACAGGTTGAGGTCAAAGGGCATGGCCGTGTCACTCTTACATGCTGGCAGAAAGCTGGAGGTCGGGGATGCAAATATTGTCGTCTCCACAGTCCAGGAGAATGTAGGCCTGAGAGAAAAGGGGGCACAAGAGAGGGGGAGTCATCATGAGGAACTGTTTAACCAAGACTGAGTATCATCAGGAAACCAAAAATAGAAGAAAACTGGGGCAAGTCAGGATGCAGGTGCTGAAGACGCGCACACACACACACGTGCGCGTGCTCAAGCTCGAGCTCAGCTGTCCAGCTCCTGGGCAGTTTCATTGTACCCAGCTTCAGAGTGGACTTTGTTTTGGTTAAGTAAGAGCGTAATCTTGAAACACAATTCTCCTCTGTCTCTGTCTCTGTGGGCACTCACTAATTGTCTGCATGTGTCATGTGTTTCAAATATTAATAACAATGCCTTGCAGTGAAACAAAAGACAGACTGGCAAACTGGTGATAAGTGAAGTCAAATATAAAGCAAATACATAAATAATAAAGTGTGGAGACTTGCTTCTTCTGTAAGATAATACTGTGTGGCCCGGTCATATAAATGAAATATGTACTGGAATAAAATATGAAAAACTTTTTTTTTTAATGTTCATTTAAGTGGAAGATTGAGTGTGTGTAAGTATATGTGCTTATTTGTCAAAAATGGAGGTTTATATTGGTCCAGAGTTGTGCCTTTGGTGAACATTAAGCCATTTCTTCACTGATTTTCTGTTACATGTGGTTGAGCTCCAAATTTACCTGGGGAGTTTACAAACCTCTTCTCTGTACTGGAAAACATTTCTGTGTCCAACACCAGCATTTTTCATAGACCAATATAATATCAGGTTATTTCCCATAAGACTTTATAGATTGAGCAAAGAATTAAATCAAGTCGAGTCATACAGACCACAATCACAAGTCAAAGTATTTGCTCTTGACATTCTAGCCTTTGTCTCCTGATTCAGTGACAGGAAAAAACCCAGAGGAAACAAATTACTGGAGTGAAATAGAAGAAATAGAAGAAAATGCAAGAATTCCATCATTGTAGGGAAAACAGCTATTAATAAGGCACATTAAAAAGGAAAAGGAACCCAATTCCCATTGCTCCCTGGGCACAGATAAGTGCGGTCCACTGCTCCTGAGCCCGGCTTGTGTGTGTGTACACTACTGGTGTGTAATAAGGATGAGTTAAATGCGAAAATAACACATTCCAATTCATATTATGTGTAACATCTAAGCTAAGTCATATACATAACCATATACTCTTCCTGCTTCACACAGTAAGGTGTTTTGTATACATCTACATTTCTACATCCCAGCACCTCCTGTCATGTGTGGCAATTCATCTCTGCCCCACTCCATTTGTGAAATGCCATGTTTATAACTGTACATACTCACATGCTCTTGCAGGAAGGTGCTGCTGTAGAGGTTGAGGATAGGTGGGAGGCTTTGGTCACGTGTGGGAGGAGCCAAGCTGTAGTTCAGAGCCAGTGAGATGGGAGTTAACTTGTCCCTGAACTCATCTTCCTCCTGCAAAGACGGGACGCGATAGACGTGTGGAATGTGCAGATGTTGTGTTTAAAGCTGACGCCTCTTTACAATAAACACAATTTCAAACAGGATTAATGATTAGTGTTAGTATGTGTGAGTGACTTGCTCACTTTCAGAAAGATGGTGTAGCTCAGGCATGAATGAAGCCGACTGTGACCCAGCCTTAGGAGCCCAGTGCGCTGAGGCTGCTGGGTGTCCAGGAAGAGAACTCGCTTGACTCCGCCCCTGTTGCCTTTTAACCAATCCAGCTGCAGCTCTGCTCTCAGGTCTGGAGAGGAGGAAATGGCGAGGAGGTATCGATTGAAATGAGAGTGAAAATCGAGCCAACCATCTCTCTCTCTCTCTCTCTCTCTCTCTGTGTTAACCCACCACATTGTGCACTGCTGCTTACCTATAGAGTCGGGGATCCCCACACCACTCACTGCTGCACAGACATCCACCTTCAAGCTGAATGAAGAGGATATTAGAGTTTAGAACACAACAAATGAGTAGAATCAAGATGTTTCTAATGTCAGTTAAACACAATATACTGTTGTGTGGCACTCCAGTTCTTGACACTTGGAAACGCTGCGATAACTTTGTACATCCTTCCCCTGCTTTGTTAGCATCAACAATCCTTTTCCTCATCGTCTTTTGTTTTTGGCACGATGTTTTCTCAAATGACAGCTCAAGCCCTTACTGGAGAATTTATACTGTGTGTAAAGTGAGCGATAACCCTCAGTTTGAACTTGATTTAAAAAGGTTTTGAGCATCACAAGGTTAAGCATATGCTTGCAAAACAGTGGTTTGTGCTATGGCTCAATAAAAAAGATCAGTTCTTAAGGGGCCTATTAATTTTGACCCTGGTTGTTTTTGTGGAATAATTACATTTCTGTGTCAAATAATGGAAGCATCCAAAATAAAAGTAGTTTAAAACTTTAAAACAATGACATTTTCATACATCACTGGGTGTATATTTGAAGTTCAATTTGCAAATAAGCTGTTGAGCGAGTTAAGACACACATTTACAAGACATTATTAAATAAGAAAACCTAGTACACACACAAGTTCTTTACATGTAGCAGCAGTTAAGTTTGAAAAAATATTAAATATACAGACTGACAGAGGTGGAGTTGGACATGGGTTCTTCCCTTTGTTTATAGGCGTGAAAGAAAGAATAATATCCAGACGCCCTAGCTGTCCCTATCAGATGAATTCAGATGTATTAAATTACCCCTTTTCCTGTGATTTCTCTTGGGGTGCAATGACCCCTATGCTTTATTTGTTATAAAGTCATGAGTTTTATTGAATTATTCCCTTTTTATTTAAAAAATAAAATGTATTTTGTGGTGTCTGGGTACATTTGTATACATAATACACCTGAAATAAGTATATTGTATACAAACCTATAGATCCTAATATAATCATGAATGCCATTTAAGCTCCGGAAATGTCATCCATGTATTCATTGCAGCTGTCCTGACTGTACTCCTCACATGTGTGTGCTTAAATAAAAACCCAACAACAACAACAATACAAAAGTAACATACTAAATAAACAAGGCATCTCTTCCTTCCTGTACTTCCTGTGGGAAATGTCACTTATGGACCAGTGAGCCCCTCCATTAGACAGACATGGGAGACTGGGCAACATTTTCTGCATTTCCTCTATTTATGTGTCTTTGAATGTATGTGTGTGTGCGTGTGCATGCGATATCGCCCCTTTAATCGAGAACAGGAAAGGTACTCCCACAAAGGGGAGCTCCACACTGTTAATATCTACAGATGTCACACTCATGCCTCTACACTGAAGACTCATGCAGCAGGAGGGAAATGACTTTGTTTGGTTCCAGTTCACAAACCCTGACCGCCAAATCACAGATGTTGTGTGTTTGTTAATAATTAGGTTCCCCATTAGATGACACAATCGCGTTGAGCTAGTTCTCCTGTGTCTTTCAATGAGTGTGCTGCAGATGTGAGTTTGTGATAAAAACACGGGTTTCTATTTTGAAAATCGCTCCCCGCCTAAACCATTGTAACCTCTCCAGGTGGTTTCATGCATTCATGCACCTTTGTGTGACTCTAATAAGCACTATGTGTCAAAGTTAAGTGTATGTAGCACTTAAATTGCCCCCATATTACTGACAGTTGGCAATACTGTATGTAATTTTACCTAAAAATGCATCGTTTGCTCCACCCCCTACACACTGTCAGCCGGCCCTCCCTGTAAATATGCACACACATAAATCCCTTCCCCGAATACACAGGGTGTGCTTAATGAGTAAGGACCTCCAATTTAAGACCGGTCATTAAGAAACTGTCCTTCCTTTGCCTCCACTCTTTAAAAACCAAGACGGTTGTTTAATCCTGCAATAACTGTTGTTATTTTGTCAACTTGTGAGGCAGCGGAAACAAATGAGTGATACATTATCACTAGAACTGGCAAAATGAAGGTGTTAATTATTGCGGATAACTATTTCATTTCTGCTTTTTGAGGATAAACCTTTTGATCGACTTCGGTCCAGATCAAAACTATAAAATGTTGAATAATTAATCAGGATTTTAACCCTTTAAATGCCAGTTTGATAAAATATCCTTTTATGAACAAGCTATTTTCCATATAACAAATGTTGGTGGGGGTTGGTGCGATTTATGTAATCAAACTGGCATTTAAAGGGTTAAAATCATCAAAAGGATTGATTGTTTGGTAGTTGTGAACAAGGCTGAAGAGATTAATCTGTAAAGTTTGTATAGCAGTTTTTTGGAAGTGGACATGTTTATCCTTAATGACTTAAGAAGGTAGTAAATTAAACTGAAGCCTGAGGTTTAATATGTTAACATAAGTCTAATATTTTCTACCTTTAAGCACTGGTTCCTTTTCAACAACTTCATAAATAAACTATCTGGCTCTTTATTTGCTAAATGCTTGTTCATGATGATCTTTTTAGTCGTCACGACTAAATTCATGCAGTGCTTTTCTGCTTTTCATTTACCCATTAAACATGTATGTATTTGTAACTCAAGTTCTCAAGTTGTGACAATATTTTACTTATTAACCAAATCTACTTTCTGCGCCAGGGGAACTTACAATGCCACATTTGTTTTTATCAGATAAATAAAATATTGTAATTAAATATAAATACACAGTTTCTGATGAACATCTTTGGATTTCTGGAAAAGCAATGGTGTTCCAGCATCAGCTATGAAGCAGTAATCCACACTATTGTGCTTCAAACACAGAAGCTTTTCAACTACACGGTCAAAAGGGTTTGGGAAGGATTCTGGAAATACCCTTAGAACAGTGGTCAGAGTTATGGAAAGACTGTCTGTGAGAGATACTCAGGTAATTCTTTTTCTGAAAATGAGATGCTGAAATGCTGAAAGACTCAAATGTAATGGTACAAATGTGAAGCACCTCCCAGCATGCCTCTCTCCTCTCCAGCAATCACCGCAAGGAAACAAGGGAAATGTCTGCAACACATGAGCCGCAGACATCCCACATTTCTTAGAGCTGGTGTTCGGCCCTGTGTACATCTGTCTCCTATGTCCGATCTGATTCCGTACCCCGTACCTAAACTTTAAGGCGGTTTATTTAAATAAGCGGAGTTTTGTTTTTACTGAATTCCATCGTTCAGAGCTCTCTGTCAGGTTGACCAAAACCCTTTTCACTCACTGCCAACACACACACACACACACAACACCATAATGGCAGCTGGCAAAGCACACTTCTCTCGTCCAAACAGTCCTACGGCGTTTCCAGCCCCAGTAAGTTAGAACCAACAATGGACTGTGGTGAAGCAGCGTGAGCCTTTAGACCCGTTCCCCTCAACTAAACTCACCCCCAAGCTGTTCAAAGCCACAGGAACAATAATATAATCAAAATAGAATTATGCTGTTTCAAATTAATCACAGAGTCCAATAAATGGGAATTTCAAGGCCTCATGAGCAGCGCTTTTCTGTTTTTTTGGCGCATTGCTAAATGATTGAATTAGACACACAGACAGACAGATCTCGGCTCGCGGCAGACGTCTACAAAACGGGGTGAAATATCTGTCAGATCTGTCAGTGTGTGAAAGCCTATATTGTATACTCTAACAATTTATGGTACGGTACAAGCGGTAGGATTTCTGGTACAGATTTAGGGTTCAGTAAAGCAGTGGGACACATCGTTTCATGTCTGTGTGAGACTTTGATCCTTGTAGCCTGCACACTTTTACCTGCACACTTTATTGATATTAAACTATTTTTTCAGCTGAGGCTATGGGTCAACAAAAACACGAGATACAAGTAGATAGATGTAAAACCCCGTAGTCAAATAATCAATACAAGCACGTTTTGCTGGAGCTTTTAAAACTGACGTTGTTTGCACTTCAAACGTAGAGAGTGCCAGACCATAGTGGTTTTGTTAGACTCTCTACACACATAGGTAAGGAGGAACTGTAGAAAAACTCTCATAGGTACACCTGTTTGACTACTTGTTAATGCAAATATGTGATCTGCCACGTAGACACAGTCAAGATGACCTGCTGAAGCTTAAACTGAGCACTGGAATGGGGAAGAAAAAGTGGTTTTAGTGACCTTGAATGTGGCACAGTTGTTAGTGCCAGATGTGTTGGTCTGAGTCTTTTAGAAACTACTGGTATTTTAACACACAACTGTCTCTGAGGTTTAAAGAGCATGGTCCAAAAGAGACAAAATATCCAGTATAAGCATCAGTTCTGTGGGTGGAAATGCCTTGTTGGTGCCAAAGGTCTGGGAAGAATGACCAGATTGGTTCAAAAGTAACTTGTATGCAGAAGACCAGCTCTGAACACACATCTTGTTCTTTAAAGCAGCACAAGACCAAACCAGGTGCCAATCCTGACACTTTATTAGGTCTCCCGTGTCCATTAAAGGGGGGGCGGTGAGTGTAAAACATGCTCTGTATTATCTTATTCATATTATGGATAAAACTGGTTTAAGAGAGGATGCTCCTCTTACCAGGTAACCATCATGTCTGTCTCAGGCAGGTGACACTGTCGGTCATCAGGGTTCAGGATTCTTGGACTCAGGTTCATTGCAGCTTCCACCGACACTACAGCGAGATCTACACACACACACACACACACACACACACACACACACACACACACACAGTGTTAGATGCAAGAATGGGGAATCAAATCTGTACTTTGAGAAGCGTTTAGAAAAGAGACACCGCGTTCATTCTTACCTGTACACTGACACTTCACCTGAACCGAATGCCCCAACGATCAGATCTGTGAAGACAGAGGAGAAACAGAGAGAGAGAGAGAGGGAGAGAGAGAGAGAAAGAGAGGGGAGAGAGAATGGAGGGCTTCAAAGAATGCCACAGATGGGATTGATTTCAAGGTCTCCGGCAATCTTCATCAAACACAGACTTCTCACATTTAATACACACACACACTCACACAGAGAGCTACACACACACCATACACAAGTAGACATACTGTGATAGCATTAACATTCTGATATCGCCGTTGCTTTTGCTTTCATACATGGCCAGGTTCAGACGGTTTGAGTTCATTCTGCACGTGTGCGAGTGTGTTCATACGTGTCGCTGTGTGCTGCGGGACAGACAGGGACCCCACGTGGCATTCCAGTGCCAATAAAAAGGATTCCAACAACATTTCCCATCACTCTGCATTACAACACGCAGCCCCCTAATTGTAAGCAGCAACAGATCTCGGATCTATATGTGATTTTTATTTGTTTTCATGGCTTTTGTGATGAAAACACATTCTAAAAGTCTAAAATAGAGCCGTTTTCTTTTTCTTTTTTTTTTTTAACGGCTGCGGTCAGGGGACACATACCAATGAAAGCCACATGCAAGCACACACACACACATATGTAGATCACAAGCACATACAAGTGCTGATTAAAACAATGTGAAACTGAAGAGAGGCACTTAATGGATAAAAGCCACCAATGCCAGATGAAGCAAAATAAAGTGGTGATTCTGAAAAACACAGACTGAACGCATGTAGTGCAGTGAGAGGTGACTGGAGCAGCAGAAATTATTATTTATTTATTTTTTTCTTAAACAGATACCTGATGATTTAAAATGATAAGGCAATTGCCATAAAAAGTAAAATCAGATACAATGCATACATATGATCTAAGTTAGAGAAGGAGAGGTTTTCCATGTATAACTATGTGGTACATGTATAGCACAGTTATTTAAAGGAGACACACTGATTCAGTATCAGAATCTCAGGATCAGACATAACAATGTAGAATCAAGTCATCCCTGAAAAAGCACTCTCAGGTGAACAATTAACCTTTGGCATTTTGACTTGACGATCAAAGCTTCTGGCACTATTTTTAGTTATTCATACAATGTGGGCAAGTTTAATTAGGAAATGCTATGGTGTCCTGCTTCAGGCAATATTGGACTGAGCTAATGGAAGTGCACTCTTGTAGACTTTGTTTGTCATTTGGTGTCTCTCCTCCTCTGCATATTTAAGAAGAAAGGGACTAATTGAATCTGAGAGAGAGGGCACATCTGTTTCTGCCTTTGGCTGCAGTCACAGTTCCCCTGAAACCACAACATTAAACATTTAGACCCCAGTCCCTCTTCCCCTGGGGTGTGCTGTGTCACTGTGCGACTGTGTGTGTACGCACTGTCTAGAAAAGCCTGTGATGAGAAGGGATCCCTTAATGTGTGTGTGTGTATGTGTGTGTGGGGCTGGGGCAGTTGTAGAGGTACATTAGAGGGGGGAAAAGGGAGAGCACAAGAGGGAGGAGACTGCGAAATGATAGGATGGAAAGGAGGGCAGGGGACTGCGGATCTTGGCCTTTAAAATGCAATCTGTGAAAGCCATCAGGAGCAAGGTGTATTCTCAACAGAAGGAGAGCGAGAGACACAGAGGGACCACCTCACTCCCAGTCTGAATTCCTCTCTTCATCCAGGGGTTGTGTAACCTGGAAATCTGACTCCATTCCTGCCACACACATGCATGAGTACAATGATAGTCCCAGCTTATTCTGAGTCTCATGTTTGTTCTCAAAAACCACACACGACTGATTTGAGGACAGGACAGGGGGTACATGTGTGTGTATGTGAGTGTGTGTGCACGTGGCTGCACTGAGGACTATTTCCTTACACACAGGAGGAAAACCGCGCGCCTGCTGCTGTTGATTTGACAGTTGGAGAGAGCGCATGTATATAAGCGCAGGTCTAAGTGCAGGTACGTCACGGTGACTGCGCGGCTTTAGCTGATAGTGGCTACGCTGTGCTGTGAAAATACAACCTCCGTGCAGAGTTTACACAGACTGTCAAGCCGTCACTGACTGCCTGTTTGGCTGCAGGTAGAAGGTCCTCGTGATGAAATGCCAAAGGTCAATAGCACTCAGAGGAAAATGAGGTGAAAACGAGCACCTCTTAATTATGGATACATGTGTGGGATTTCTACGAGGATATTCAAGAACCTGCAGGCTATAAGACATCATTTTATGCATTTTGCAATACCTCACACACGCTGCATGTTTGCAATAAAAAGGATAGTTATCACATTGCAGACAAGGGGAATAGCCTGTTCAGAATTGTAGAGGGTTTATTTTGGATTGGAAGTTTATGTTTAAGGGTACACTTGAGGCGCATAATGAATAATGATGAAACGAGATACGTCGTTATTCTTGTTCTTACAATTTAAACTTGACTTTTTTGATTTTTGGTTTTAGAAATACTCAAGCGCCCCAGAAAGGGTTTAAAATGATGGTCTTTAAATAAACGGGCAGATCTACCCACATATTTAGAGTCAAGTCACATATTTTTTACGCCTACTTACCTACCTATTGACCAGACTGAATACTGACCTCTTCCCACCACACACATCCAAAGCACTGACCCTGACCTGTCTGCGTCTGTAACTCTCAGAAAACTGGTGTGATTGACGGGTAAAACATTGTCAGTTTCTGACCTTTGACCCCTAAGTTGAACCTAAAGTGCACCCTGAAGCAATCTGATCCCTTTCCCTACGCCTGGATACTCTAACCAAACCCCAGCCCGCTTTATATAAAGGTGCAGTGTGTGATTTTTGTTGCTGTGGATGTTATTATTTTGCCTGTGTTTGGTCTTTGAGAACAGAAATGATGTAACGGTATGATTTTTTTTTGTCCTGAAAATGGGCTCTGTCAGGCAATACTATCAGAACTGACTGAGGGAGCGGTAACAGCAGCAGTGCAAGTGCGTGTCGCGGCAAAAGCATTTGTCTCATCAAACTGCTGAACTATCGTGTTTTTTGAGCACTTCTGAAACTCTTCGTTTCGGTGCTTCCTTGTGTTTTCAGTCAAACTCTAACCTGTGTTCGTTTTACTAGCGCAATGTTGTTCTTGTGGCCATCTGTCTGGATTTTAAAGGAATCACTTCCTGCGTGCAGCTCAGGAATGTCGCCAGGCGACACGGAATCTAAACACTGCTTTCCTGGGAAATACACAGAAATTCATGTGGAGCTGAAGTTATATTTTTATTTATATATTTACACACTACGGTTCTAAGCTTAATAGAGTGTGGCTGTCAGTTTTGACCACTTCCTTCCATTTAGTTCAAATAAAAAGACATGCAATGACATAATCTTTGCAGGAAAAGTCTATTAAAGCTAAAAGCAGAGACTAATCATCATCCCTCTCTCTGGTGATGCACCGGCAGCCGACTAATAACATTTCACGTTAATGAGAGCATATTGTAGTTCCAGCACGCCTCCCAGACGCCTGTGCAGTCCTCTCATAATGCTGATCAAACATCGCCGGCTCCTTTGAACAGTGTGACTTTACTGCGCCGCTAACGACACACCATGTGTGTACGTGTCTCACTTCCTTCAGCCACTTCTCTAATGACAGACGACAAGGGCACACATTAGTGTGTGTACGTATGTGTGTTTATTTGGTGTCGTGTGTGTCGGCTGAGCGCTGCGCCACCCATGAGTTTCTACTTCACCTCCTCCTGCCGAAGCGTCTCCATCAGCTTAGTTTACGAACCTGTGTGCGTGTATTCACTGTAATGTTTTGAATTCAGGCTCTCTGATCTGCAGTGGGTCTGCACAGGGTCTTTAGGCTTTGACCTGGAGCCTGGCACATGGTCAACACACACTCTCTCTCTCTGGCTGCCACTGAAACCAATCACAAGCTGCATGTGTGTGTGTGTGTGTGTGTGTTCTCATGCCTAGTTCCCTTGATTTCTTGTTTGTGGAATGAAGAAATCTGTTATTAGAGCAAAATGAGAAGTGGTTCAAGAGAGTGGAGGCAGAAACACAAGGGAAACAACTAAACACTTTTTACTGTTCAGTCTAATCTGTGGAAGCACAAAGCCAGAGAAATGAGTGGCTCCAAATTAGGGAGAAAATAAAGTCGTAAAACAGTGATTTTACAGCGCTGCTTTGTTTCTAATGCTCCCTTTATTCCTGAACTGAAACCCTGGTATATAAACAGAGTCCCAGTCATGTTTGTACTAAATGTAAATGTTCTTTTCAGTGAAGTTTCAAATATGTTTTGCAAAGACAAAAGGTAGAAAAGTCAAGTAAAGTAAGAAGGTGGTACATAAAGTAAGGAGTAGCTACATGCAATTTGATTGAATGATATCTGAGTTGCTTCCACTTTAATAGGTCTATGGGCTGAGGCTTGACTGTCTGGTAGACTGAACATGCGGTTTATGTATTACTAGAATTTCTCTCTCTCTCAATCTTATGTTTTCTCTCTTTCTTGAGTGCTGAAAATCCCCAAAGAATGAAGGCAGCAGCAGTTCACTGGCACTCATCCCTGTACCCGCTTCGTCTGACTGATGACTTTACCAGAGCAGAAGCGGAAAGCAATACGGGAGAACATGGGGATGGTAGTGGAGGAGTGCATGGGGGGAACGATGAAATGTGGAGGTCAAGACTGAAGAGGAGGGAGTTTGGAAGGAAAGCGGAGAAGTGAAGGAATGCAACACCAGGAAAGAATTTTGATTGTAACACAGGGAGTCGAGTATTCACCAGGATACTGATTGTTGTCCAGGTCTTGGCCTCCTCTTACAGTGAAGCCATATCCCGGTAAGCCATCGCTGGGGGTCCAGGCTGCTCTCAGCTCCTGGCTCAGCACCAAACCTTGCGTTTTTACATCTCGATTACCGTTAAAGATCAATACTCTGCCTCCACGCTCCTCGCCTCCGAATGGACAGCCCACCGCCACATCTGTGGGATGACACACACACACACAAGATGTTTAAGAGATCAGCAGAGTTAAGGTTCCTCTGAGGCAGGAGGTGAGGAAAAAGGTACAGATAGAAGAAAACTAACTGGACCTGGACTGGACTGGAACACGGCTACTTATCACTCCGGTTTACTTCCATTTATTCCACTGATCTTTGTTGATTTCTTTTCTGTTTGGGCTCAGTTAGGGTTATTGCTTTTCATTACTTTGTGTTCTGCTCTGTTGGAAATGTAGTTAAATTCCAGGAGTTACACAAGGATAAAAAGCAAGAGGTTGGGGAGTTTGTGTCTTACAATCGTGTCTTCAATTTAGGGAAACATGTACATTGAGCCTCTTACCAAGACATAGATGAAAAGTGATTCACGTTTGTCTGTAAATAAAGCTATAGCCAGCAGCAGGTTAGCTTAGTGAATGATAAAATCTGAAAACAAGAGGAAACAGTTACCCTGGCAATGGATATGGAACAAGTTAACTAAAGAATAGGAGGCAGAATTCCTATTCAAAGTTTGGAAGGAGGTCCATAATTTAGGTTTTGTTAATTGTCCTCTGGCACAGCAACAAACTGTACTTAGCAGATAAAATGGACTATTATTTATTTAAACAAAAAAAGTCTGCTTGTGTTGGAGTTTCGTTTGCTTTCTTCCTGATGAGAACATTTATATCCCTCTCAAATGTGCACATTAAAGTGCAGCTACCACAAATGACCAGAAACAACATCCTTGAACTGTGGTAAGGTAACACAATCTCCTCTCAGAAATTAAAATTGAAAATCTAAGAGTAAAAACATCGTAAAACTCAAACAGCATATCCACAAAAATAGACCATGACCCTCTGTGGTGATGCTGCACAGTACATTTGAATACTATACCTTTTTTCTAGTATGCATATGCATATTACTGTATAGAAATTGGTGCAAATTCACATTCGTCAAACTATTTGCTTATATAAAAATAAAGAAAAAAATGATCTACATTTATGGTAATCTCTTAGTGAGAGGCACAGTCTACATGTGGAAACTAGTGATATGTATACTGCATGTTGATATCAAAATCATGATATATATTGTGCAGCCCCAGTATTTAGCCCTTTAAACACTCAATGTCCCTGGGTTCTGCAATGACGTGTCCCAGTGTCCCACCGTACAGTACTGGAACTGTCCAAACACCTCTAGACATCCTGTTTGTCTCCAGACCCCCTCTCACTCAGCCTAAACAACTAGTTCCACATGAAGCAGATTGTGGGGTAGGAAGGGTAAATGCAACCATGTGTGTATGCAAGTGTATGAGCCCCTGTATGCGCATGTGTCTATGCGTGGGTATGTATACATGACTGAATGGCTGTGTTTAAAAAAAAAAACAAAAAAAAACTGGGACCAAGGCTCGAGGAGACCAAAACATGCAGCCACTGTGCCATTATTTGTGACAACAAGTCAAAAAGAATAACAACGAGAGCCTCATTCCACATTAGATTACAATTGACAGCTTATATTTGAAAACGAGGACGTGAGAAAATGGGTTGGTTTGGAAACTGAGTGGTGATGTCGCAGCTGAGAGAGGATCATGATGGAAGAGACTGCATAATCACAGAGCAGGGATCTGTCAGTGATTATTAAGAGACACACATGATGGCACAGTTGTATGTCAAGACACAAGTTTGCCATTAGCGACAAGAAGCGGCTGAAAACTGTGATTCCATGGTGACTCTATAATGTAATGCAGACAAATGAAATCATACACACACACACACACACGTGGGCGTGCAGTCATTACATTCAAATTGTGGTGCGTAACTTGTAAATATAAACAAATGTCTGTCACACTTAGACCAGTTCACACAACGATGATTGAGCCTCCACACGACTCTCACTGTGTTAAGATCTTTTGTCGATTGGCGGCATTCCCACCCTGCACACAGGAAGTGATTCATTTATGTCAACAAACGTTTCGGAAGTGAATTCTACTGCTCAAAAAAAAAAACCTTGTCATTCAGTAGTCGGATGGGGGTTATTGTCCCCAACCGCCCTGTGCTCACTGTGTACACACACAAGCGCTCCCTCAGTCTGGTCTCTGATATTTGACTGACAGGTCATTTATATCACATGAAGGATGTCGCAGCATACCAATGATGTTGTAATCTTTTCTGTTCCCGAAGGTTAAACAGACTTAATAGGCTTAATAATGACATCAACAACGACACATCAACACGTTATCTCTCTGCCTGTCACCACCTATCAGAGACGGCCTCATGTCATTTATGTTTCTGGCCACAGAAAGCTTCAGTATTGATCTGGTGGTCATTGATCTGATGGTTAAAGGGTTTAAGAGGGAGGGACGCACATGAACACATGCTGTGCATGAATGAATAAAACATAAATCAGTGGGAAAAAGGCCATACAAAGGCCAGATGTGCATGAGTTTATTCTTTTTTTTTAAGGCATGCAGGCCCGAGCTTCATGCAGCATTTGGGCTGCAGGCTGAACAATTTGTCTGTGTATGCCTGTGTGTTTTTGTCCAATCAATGAGGATAAAACAAACACTTTGAAGAGGAATGAACACTGGGCAGCAGGACAGAAACTCCCAGATGATTTTATCTCAGGGCACATCTGGCGAGTTAAAAATAACTCGCAACGCACACACTTCAACACACACGCGCACACGGCCTTCACCCTGATCATCAGGAGGAAACAAATTCGCGCAGACACTTTTCATCGTCTCACTTCCTGACTGGCTGAAGAGCCTGAGATGCAGCTGCATCTGAGAGGATTTCCTTGGTCACAGACAATATATCAAAAAAAGATTTGTTTGACTTGTTTGGATGAAAACATCAGCTCCATGGGCAAAGTCATTCATGCACTGAAACACAAAATACAAAGTGACTGACTTGCTTAGGGTGGATGTTCTTTTCATCATTTCCCCCCCCTTTTTTTTTCTTTCCTCATCAACATACCATTGTATCCATCCTGGTTGATGTCTCCCAGGGGCGCTATAGCTGTGCCGAAGCGCCCAAAGGTGTACGTGCCGGTGAGGGCAACAGGACTGGTAAACGTCAGCGGTGCCGTCTGCAGGTACAGGTAAACCCTCCCCACCTCCCTGGGTTTGCTTTCCATCTCTCTCTCCATGTAGAGCGGCGCTCCGACCAGCACATCGTCAGTCCTGAGGACACAAATTGTGCTCAGAGAAAAAAGACAGCAGGTGTATGCATCAATATTGATGTGAGTATTAGTGTTTGTCAACATACCCATCTCCATTCAGGTCAGAGACAGCCACTGAGTAGCCAAAATAGGAGGCCATCTTAGGGAGAGAGAAGAATGGAACATGAGCAAGTTTAACCCACTGATGTGTTGAGTACCATGTCAAATACATATGTGCGATCATTTCTGCTTTGTATTGTCGCTGTAGCTATGAACTTTCCTCACTGTGGGAGTCATAAAGTCAAATACCTGCTCTCCTGTGAAGTTCTGGATGAAGGTTAGATTGGTGGAGTTGATCATCGCCACCTAATGCAAGGAACAAGACAAATACAGTATGACACACCGGGGAGTAAACAGTCTGACAAACAGGCACATGAAGAATGCAGGGGGAAAAGTCAGAAACCGCGTAAAAAAAAGCTTTTTATTCGGCTGAAGCGCCTCTCTTTTCCCCTACCCACCCCCACCACCATCTTCTTTGTGCCTTTACCATTTTCCCCTCATCTTTTTCTCCTTCCCCCCATCCTAGCCTGGGTCGAGGGGAAAGACTGGGGAGACTGAGAATTCCTTCATAAGACCTAAAATAACAACCACATGGAGACAGCCGGGGGGCTCCACGTGCACACACACATGCTCTCTCGCACATACACACATATGCAGAAGGATACACGTTGACCAAAGTACAGATGTCTCAAAGACACACTAAACAGGGACAGACTTAGGAACACAGGACAATTGAGGATATGTGAACACAAATATTGAACAGCTAGTCTGGATGTCAACGTTCTCGCATGCTGAGTTGTCTGTTTGGTCCCGATGGAGGCTGAGAGCAACTCTGAAGCTACACTCGTCTGACTGTGAGCGACAAGCCGCCATCTCTATGACAGCCAGCGTGCACTGTCTGTACAGGAAGGACAAGCCCTGATCCCTGCACCAGCTACAGTCGGTCCAGACCTCAACCACATGCTACAGTGTGTGTGTGTGTGTGTGTGTGCAGTGCGGTGAGCCCTGCGGTTGCACTGCAGGTTAGTGTTAAGGGTCATGTGTGTGTGGAGAAGGGTTAGTGGGGTTAGGTGGGGTCACCCCCCTCCATATGCAGCGGAAGCTGTGTGTCATTAGGAAAGACTGACACAGTCAGCCCCGGGGACAGGTTCCCATAAGACAATACACGACGCACTGTAGCATTCACACACACACGTGCAGTGTTTGCTGAATCCACATGGATACACACTGTTTGTTTTAGTTCTGTACGGTAAAGCCTGTCATGCCATGAAACACTGACTTATCTCTTTGGTTATCTCAGATTGTCCTCACTGTTAACTGCAAGTGATCAAACTGAATGTGTGTCCAGACACAACCAACCTATAGTAGCTGCATTAGTTGCTTTTGTGACAACGCATGCATAACCATGTTTTGCATGATGCTTCACGACACGGTTTTAAAAACACTGAAGTTGGGATGCAGCACTCCTCCATGGCAACGGACGAGAATAGTGGTAAAAGGTTAACTGCAATGTTGTGTGCGTTAGTTATGGCTGACGTCACTGTGCAGCTAACAGTTGTTGTGTGTGTCACATTAAAAGTGACACAAAAACTATTTTAAGTCTGATTTGAGCAGAAAGTGTGACCAGATTTGGAACGGGCCCCAAACCCGGGTCTTTTTGCTGTAAGGCAACAGTGCTAGCCACTACGCTGCCTTGTGGCCTGTGGTTTAAATTCAATTTGAGAAAATCATATTTCACGTCTTTTTTCGATGTCCAGACTTTTAAAGCCATTGGAATAAATCAGGATATATAAAATAAAATTGTTTTTTTTTCATCTGGCAGGCCATAGAGAGATGAATGTGCCCAGAAAAGATGACACATACTCTCTAACTTAGTTATTACATTTATACACATACCTTAACACACACACCACCAAACTGTCTATGTTAAACTATCAAAGTTTAGATTCCATTCTCTCTTTTATGTGTGTTTGATCATATCAGTTCCAAAATGTCATGATTTGTGCTAAATCATGATTAGAACATATTGTATGTACATCTGTTATTTTGTATTTTGTAGCAACACTGTTGTTGCTGAGCTCAACAAATATGTTCTTCTGGCACCAATATCTATACTCTGTGCCTTTTAAAAAAAATAAAAATACTCACATATCCAAAGTTCTGTGCTCCTCTCGGGACTCCAGCGATCAGTTCTGGGAAATAGAGAACGATTGAAATTAGAGTGAATGTGAATGAACGTGTGCAAGATGGATTTACAGAGGAAGCACCAAACGCATCAGGGGGTTTTGAAAAGGCCTTGAACCTTGAACCTCCTCTGCAGACCCCCATCAGATCGTCTGAGTGTTACTGACATCACACTGAGTCAGTGACTGTTCAGGCCCTGCTTGTGCATTGATTGATGAGTGTGGTGATGCAGACTTATAGGGACGATCTGAGGGTCCCACCCAGTGAGAGAAGACAGAGACCCCCCCCCCCCCTCTCCTGCCCTTCAGCTCTCGCCACCAGGCTCAACCACGAGCCTATAAACCACCAATTCCCATCTCCAGCTTCACTCAGAGCTCCCAGTGCAACCAGTTCCCCAGTCTGAAGATTGTTTGAGGAACAAAACCACAACAAGTTTTGTACCACAACACAACACATCATTGGGCATGTGTAACCTCTTAAGCCTCACTTTAAGACGCTCTGACATGTGTTGTGCCCCGGGGGTTCAGGGAGTTTGTGGGGTTGCTGTGGGGGTATGTAAACGTAATGTTGTCCCGTAAAGATCCCACTTAATGGCGAACAGCAAAGAGGCCCAGCGTAGACAGGAAATTATGAATTGGAAGATGAAATGGTGCTGGAGGAGACGGGGTCTCATGGTGGTGACAGAGCGGAAGAAATAAGTGTGTGATGACACACAGTGTTTGAAGAAGAAGACGCAATATAAAGAAGTTGTAAACTGATGTGGCATGACTGTGGCTGATTATATTTTCTCCATATCTTGTTTTATTGAAGAGTTGTGGTTTTTTGTGGCGCTGACAAAGTGAAGGCACGGGAAAATGACTTCGGGAGCAACTCATCGAGGTCGTCTAGGTTGAAAAGATGGACAGAGACGAACTCAAATCATTGTGTTCCATCTGTGTGATGTGGCTGCCCCTATTTCCACCTAATATGTTAAGTCGAGAACTAATTCTGGACGTTCTCAGGACCTGAGGAGCTGCGCCGAGTCTGCCACTAATCATTCTAATCAGTCAAAATGGAGGACAGGAAATCCCTTTATCAGTGGTTCTTGAAGTCCAGTCCCCTCGGGGTCGTGACCTAGTCGTACAGAGACAGTTCTCATTACTGCTTCAGCTCAGAGCCAGACACTGTCAACCAGCTGTCCGCTCACTATCGCTCACCCTATCAGACCCTTCCCAGTGTTCCCGGCGTCCTGCTGGAGTGTGTCGAGACTGCAGGCATGTCGTGTTTCAGGCGGCATTGCAGGGAGGCTTCTGATGTTATTAGTGGGGGATTCCTCTTGTGCTGCATGTGGTTAGTTGTAATGAGTTGTTGGCTTTCTCACCTTGTTCAGAGTCTCCCGTAAACTCCCCGACTGCCACAGAGTAACCTAAAGAGAAATCAGATGCAGATGAAATACGGGAGGTGATATTGTCTGAGTAGACTTATTGTTATTGGTTACTACTGAGTTGTGGCTGATATGATTACATTCAAACCACACAAACTCTCTCTGTATTCCTTTGTATTTCTCAGTGTGAAGTGTTAAGATCGTGTGCTGCCCTTTGTCATTCCTGCACTGCACGCAGGAAGTGACTTGCTCTATGTTAAGACAGATGGAGGCAACGGCAACATTGCACTAGTAAAGTAAAACAGCAGTTTGAAGTATGATATTATACTATGTCTACTACACTCCAGCAACACCAACAAAAATCACTATAATTTACACTGTTGATCTAAAGTCTTCCTGGGGTATATGATCTCTGCCTTACTATGTTAAGATGCCCTGAGATCATGTCTGTTGTGATTTCTCAGTGTTAGTGCATGATTTGTGGAGTGGCTCAGTGGTTAAGACCAGTACCCTGTATGCGAAAGACATCATGGTCGCAATGGTCGCAAGTTCGACTCCACCCCTGGCTGATTGTAATCAATTGCATTGTAAGTCGCTTTGGATAAAAGCGTCTGCTAAATGACATGTAATGTAATGTAATGTAATTTTATATACGTCTTACCCAGGTAACTGTCATCGTGTGTGTCCTCAGCCGCTCGAGTGTGTTTCTCTCCTGGAACCTTTCTCAGGATCGCCTTCAAAGAGTAGCCGTTCAGTATCTCAGCTATTCCCGCTGTCATCACCTGACCTGCACACACACGCGCGCGCACACGCACACACACACACACACACACACACACACACACACACAGACAGATAGAGAAAAATAAACAACAAGGGTGAGAGAGTCACATCTGCTCATGGACCGTCGGTTCAGCGTGGACCACATGAAGAGAGCACTCCAGCCCTCTTACTAAGACTGCTTACACCGTATGAAAGATGCACACAGACTAACAGCACGTCAAAAAGAATCCTCCCTGAGGACAGCTAAAGCACATCACTAACAGGGGAATAGCTGGAAAAACACACTAATGTTCCTATAAAAGCCCTTGAGAAAATGTCCTCGGGAGGATTCTGAATTATAGGTGTCCACACACAAAACAACAGCCCTTCCTCTGCTGTTGAACAAGAGGTCAAGCAAACAAATGATTTTTATCTATGGCCGCCCTCAACCTTCCATAAATCCTCCTTAATTTGTGTGAGCGCGTGCACTGAGGTTTGGGAAAATGTGGCCTCTGAACTCTCCCTCCAGCTCATCTCCCACACTCGCCCTCTCTTTGCCGATCCCCCTGCATAACGTATCACTCTATCAACCCGTTATAAAACTCCGACCTGATGAACGAGACGCCAGCTTACAAACTGTTAACACAAGGCCATAAGTCACTGCTGCTAATTTGAAGTGTCCTGTAAACTCAGTGACAGCGAGACTTGTATGGAAGAGGTTTTTTTTGTTTTAATGATAGCTCAGACTGAAGGCTGAAAATAATTCGTAGCATATTAGAGGCCATAAAGTCCAGGCTGAGTGCTCTTATAAACATTTAGAGGAAGTGTTTTAACTGGAGGCAGCCAGCCTTGCCACGCTGAGGGCAGAGAGAGCGAGTAGTCCATTAGGCTGCCTGTGATTCCGGTCTACTGTGGTCTTGTCCACAGGAACATTCATTATTTAATCATGTAGCAACAAGACAAACAATGCAGCTACATCATAGAAATGCTGGATGCATTTTGATGTAACTATTTATTTATTTTGGGAACAGAAAAGGACACATGCACCTGGAGTTGGGGGAGTAGTGCCACCCTCCAACAGCTGAACTCTGACACGCTCACGCTGTGTCTACACCTATTGAGACACTTCATTCTTCTGCTTTGACTCGCTGACCTCAGCAGATAGAAGATCCATCTTCTCTGCCTGACTCTCTCGCATACTCCCTTTCTTCTCATCTTTCTCTCCCTCTCTCCACGGCAACACGTGTCTATCATCACATCTATCGCACAAAAAAAAAACTTTCCCTGTCCCTCTCAGCCATGGTGCCTTGCCCACGAGCTCGTTCCTCACTTCTTAAGGCTTTTTAATGCCCGCTGTGCTTTATCATGGGACAAAGGGGCAGTTCCTCCACACTCCATTACCCCCTGATCAGCTCATTACAGAGCCCAAACACTCACTTCCTGCTACACTGTTACAGAGAGAGCGAGAGGGGACAAAGTAGCAAAGAAGAGAAATTGACAGTTTTTTTCCACACACGTGTATGTGGGGGTTGTCTTGACTGTTAAAATCATCTTCAGCTTTTCCCTCACGACACTTTCCAATTGATGAAATCATTGCAAACGCTAGACCAAACGTTACACCCTGCTACTGCAGTTACCTTGCCAGTAAAAGCTTCCAGGTCCTCCTACCACCAGCCGCCCTTCCTGGAATAAACACAATTAGTTAGAGTCAGTCATGAGACAGACATTTGTCAATGAGTTTGTGCATGTGACTTTGTGCGTGTGTGATATATATATATATATATATATATATGTATATGTATATGTACATATATGTGTGTGTGTGTGTGGAGAGAGCACATTCCTGTTGCCATGCCTGATGACATTCTGTGGAGAATGACAGTTTCCTGTACAGGAGGGTAGACTTGGACCATGCCTCACAGGTCAAGGTTCACACTGACTGTCGAGTCAAAGAATGCGTTAAGCGTGTGTGCGTGTGTGTGTGTGTGTGTTTTGTCTATTGTGTTTAGAGGCGATGGGTCACATCAGGAGTGGAGGTTCCTCTGGGGACAAACTCTCGCGCTCTCGTCTTTCCATAAATCTCCTGATAGAGACTATTTTTCAAGAAACCTCTGCACTCTGAGACAGGACATGATGTGGGGAGAGAGCAGGGAAGAAAATAACATAGGAGTGCTGCTGCAATTGTTACCTTGGTGAAATCCACACTGAAGCCAGCCTGGCAGAACCCCTGCCCTTCTGGGTCTGGATCATCTGAATACAGCAAAGTGAAACAAAACCAGTGCCTTAGTTTTTGTGGCATCAGTTTCAAAGCACGCGTCCTCATAACGTCTTTAGAGCTACGTATCTTGTGCAGCTATAAAAAAAACAACCTAGAAAACAGTCTCCATGCACTGAGGTGTGCTTCTGTTTAACTACATCTAACTGTGCATGAACAAAAAAAAGAAATCGTATGTGTGTAATGAATCTTTCTTCGTTTCAGAGGCACCCTGAGGTAAAGTTTAATGATGCCTAACTACGCACGTGTGTGCATAAACACTGTGTGAATTATAGCTGTAGTCTGAGTGGTTGAAGATTCAGTTGAAGATGAAGCAAACAAGCTGCCGGTGACGGAACATTCAGACTAAGATGCATAGGAAAGACATCATTCCCTCTTTCGAGAAGCGCAGAACATAATGTCACCCATGAGGACAATTGAGTTTCAATGTGCTCATTTAGTCATAAACAGAAAACCTTGACCAACTACAGCTGGGGTTGTAACTATGAATATGTAAGTGGGGGCTTTTATTTTTTATTTTTTTTGGAAAGCAGTTTGCTGAAGTTGTTGATAAGGACTTTGTTTGATGTGCTGTTTATGATGTGCCACCTGATAGCCTCCATTTCTCCTTATCGTACCCTGCTTAATCCTCACATCACAGTGGACGGTCAGAAAGGTCACAGGGAAAAGAGTAGAGGAGAGAGGATCCCATTAAGTGATTAGATAAGAGGAGCACAAAGAGAGAGAGAGATAAACCATCAGAAGGATTTTCCCCCTTGGTGCTTCTGCGATGTAATTTGTGGAAGCAAACTAAAAAAAACTCTGCTCATCCGAAATACAAATACACCTTTTTCTCACCTGCACTTTTGCAGTTTTGGTTTTATGCGGTCAATGTTTAAGACGCCCATGTTTCAAACAACAGCCAGTGGAATTTAATGTGAAAAACATTGAAAATAAAGACATGCCAAGCCTGTAACATTTCCTGAAAACAGTAGTTTTCAATCAAAACTGAAAATGAAACATACTACTTTGATGCAACGCCACAAACAGAATCCATGAACTATTTATGAGGCCAGATGCACTTCCAGAAATAGTGAGAAATCTTGGATGAACTGTGTGAACTGACCCTTTAGACTTGAGATATAATCCTTACTGTTTATTAGCTGGCATAAAAAATTGTGGTGTACTTAAACTTTATGTCATGTTATACTGGTGGATTATACGGTATATTAGCACATGGTCCGTTGAGGCCATATCTTAGAAAAACAAAAACCTTTGGTGAATCTGTGTGCACACTGACAGTCGGGGAGAGAATAAAAAAATAAAGGGAGATGAGGGTGGAGAGCAATAAAGGAGAGATGTAGGCAGTTGGAGACGGGGCTGCAGAGTGACTCACTGGTCCTGCATGGTGAGTATTCTGCGTAGGCGCTGAAGTTTTGGACAGCCACATAACAAGTCCCCACTGGTTCTTTCTCCCCACTCAGCTTCACCGTCCGCCAGTGGTAGAGGGGCGCACATGCCTAAACAACAAATCATAATCTCATTCCCATTTCAAGGAAAGTGCACCTAAATGAAACCAGAGTCCACTCACCACCACTTTTCCTCTGTGTGTCCGGACTGATGCTCCAAACCACTGGTGAGACTTAAACTCCACAGGCTCCCTGGTGCCATTGACCTTCATCATTCTGTTGTCTGGACAGACAGACAGACAGACAGAGTCAAGCAAGGACCAAGAGAGACAGACAGACAGACAGACAGAGAGAAACAGAGAGCAAGACAGACAGCGACAGAGAAGAAGGGAAGAGTTTAAATGAGAATAAAGGAGACTTTTCATCTGGTGTCATAAACAGCTGATATTAACGGTGGTAACACAGACCTTTAACACTGACTGTGTGGGTGGAAAACATCCTGCTTAAGGGACAGTTTGTCCCTTAAGCAGGAACAAACAGCAGCATCTTTGAAACCGCTATAACAAACATGAAAACACCATTTGCCCCCCAGAAACAGACATTTGTCAGGATACTGATTTTTCTTTTTTTTTCTTCTTCAGTCAAAGCCTCTCTCATAAAATCTAACAACACTCAAGAGACTTTTGCCTGGAAATACAGACACACATAAAGATTTCCCTCCTGAATCACAATAGAGTGTCGAGACTATGGTTATTAGTGCATGTGTGTGTATGTTTGCTCTATTATAGAGATTTCACACTGTTATTTAAGACCAGCTGGGTCTATTTAGGACTGTGCAAACTCTTTAACTCCTCATTAAACACCTTTCATGTACACACTCATACACACACACACAGGTGCACACTATGTGTTCAATCATGTATAATGTCATTTATCTATTTAGGATAGGATTAGTTGTACTGTTTTTCAATGTCAAAAGAGAACTTTAGATTTAATTTTATTCAATCTCTATTTTACACAAATGTTTCTAATATCTAGTAAAGTCTCACAGATAAAATCTGTTACTATAACTGGGGTTTAAAATGAAAAGAAGTAGGATAGTGCACTGGCACAAAAGAATTTGGGGTATAAAGTTATAAAGACGTGACATCAAGCAAAAATACATAGAGCAAATCCCGTTGAGTTGCTTTGAAGCCATTAACAGGGCACTGAGTTTATTGTAAGGCTTCCAGATGTGGGTGTATGATCCAGTGTGACCGTGAACGCTTAGACATCAGAACTTTAATTTCATACTCATCTGATGAGTCATATAAATAGGTATCACGTTCCAGCAGATTAAAATGGGATAAGTCTTTTTAAGGTGGAACACACCGACAATAGAGCGGTAACTGCTTTCCTGCTTTATCCACTATAAACATGCCATTCATCACTAATCTGTCACACCATCACTGTGCCAGCCCCCACACTGGCATCGTGACTTAAAACATCTGCCTTACATCACAGTTGGAAGGCATGCACACGCATGCAGGTACACGTGAAACTGACAAATAGACGTTAAGCAGTATAGCCCAAACACAGATGTTCGACCACTCATGCTGATATTATGGACACTGTGCATCTGAGTGTAAAGAATTTGCTGTATCTCCAGAATTGGCCACTGGCATCAATCACCTACAACATTAACACCCATTCCAGGGAATAGATAGAGAAGTGCACACACATTTAACACACTGTGTTTATTATTCTACACTTAAAAGGCTGAAATTTCCATCCAAACTCTTCACACTATGAAACCTTTGTCAAAAATGACCTATATTCAACTTCAGGGCGAGCCAACAAGTCTGTCCACACTTCTGAGGTTTACCCCCATCGCCATGGAAAACAGTGATGTCAGCTGCTTCCGCCAGCAGCTGTTACCTTAAGGTATCAGCGGCTCATACGTCAGCTGATCATCTGACAAGCAGCATCCATTTACTGTACATTCACAATTGTGGAGATGATGTTTATAATGCAACATCTTCTAACTCGAGCTTTAGATATTATTATTATTATTATTGTTGTTGTTGTTTATTGTTGACAAGACCCCTTCTGCTTTCTGAAAGAAAGACGCATCATCTTTTGTGAGGACCTCACCAAAACAGAGAGGGGGACCGTGACCGTGGGGGTGGTGTGTGTGTGTGTGTGTGGGGGGGGTTCCTTTTTCAAGATTGAATTAAAAGCAGACCTCACCCAATCCCCTTTCTTCCGAAGGCTGAATTCCCATGTGCATACAGTTTACCCCCTTCACAGCACCCCAGCCTCTTTTTCACACACACAAACTTCAGTAGAAAAGTGCACATCAGAAATATTACGTGCAATATGATTGGACTGATGGTAATATATTGAAAATCCATAATCACCATGATATAGTTTCACCCCAAATCTGCCAGCAGCCACGTTTTCTTGTTATAGGAAGATGATGAGACACTTATCTTCTTCACTTATCTTTTTCATGCAACTGCACATGGGCCCATTTAAATACACACACACAACTCAACTGGTTCCTTATTGTAGTAACATGTAAGGTCACATACTGTAAGTCACATAAAAAAATGCTCATTTGAGGAAATCAGTGATCCGTACTGAAGTAATTTTACTTTTTGGTTATTTTCTATGTTCTGTAGAAAAAAAGGGAATAAATTGATTACAGGTGACTCACTGGAATTATCAAAAGGGACCTGTTTGCAGCTGTCAGGTAATCCAGGCCAGGGGCAGTAGTACACAGCTCCGGCCTCCACGATGCCAGGCTGGGAAGTGTTGGCCTTGGGGGCCCCAACCAACACACTGAACCTGGTGAAGGATTAAGGAAAAAATGTTTTTCATTCATGCAACACATGCTGTACAGCAAGTCTCATTCATAAACCTCATACGTTTCCTTTCAGTTTCATGAGTGTGATTTGTTCTGCTGTACAGTACACAGCTACATGATAACGATTAATCTACTTAGATTAAGCTTTCATTATATGCCATACGTCTGAGTCTACAAAAATAAGTTGCACAGGTACCACAGAAGTCATCACACTCACGTGCTGCTGTCGCTGGAGGCTTGGTAGAAATCCACAGAATAACCGAAATAGCTCCCATCTGGTCCGCTGTAAACTGTAGGATGCTGTGCGTAAAGGTTAAAACTCCAAACTCCACTGAGCGCGGGCCAGAGCGCCGAGAGCAGCCTGAGAATAAACATCCCAGCGGATGAAACACTGTCCCACGAAACACTCCGTGTATCCACCACACACAGGACAGCCACCACGCACTAGCCTCCCCCAATGTGTGTGAGAGAGAGAGCGAGACTGACTTTCCTCCGTGCAGGTGAGAGCGCTTTGTTAAGTCCACCAGCGGCGAGACACTGGATCACTGCGCTCTGCTGCTGCGCTCTGCCCCAAAACTGCCTCCTGACATCCTGACTGAAACCACCAGGTCTGTGCTGAGCCTCGGCTACAAGACTACATAGACAGCCGCGCCCCCGCCCTCTGCACAAAACTTTACCCCCTACACACACACACACACACCCCAAACCACTTAAATCTGAGCGCGCAAAAGTGCTCTGCGCGTAACCGCTCCTTTCACAGCACGGGCAACTTCTCTATGGTGAATTAGGGTCTTCGTCCTAAAATAGTAAATACTGTTGATGTGAGACTTTTTAACCACCTTCTTGAATCGCGCGCACATACACTTGGAGGCTTGGCGCGCGCGCAAACTATTAGTTAGTAAATTATACCACCTTATATTTCTTTATTTTCCACGTTTCCTGCCGTTGAGAGTAATCACTTATTATGTTGCTTTACAGTAGAAATCTGTTGAGCTACATGTGCAAGTTTAGGCGCAGTTTCACTCAACACCAGACGACCCCAATAAAAACAAAAACAAAACGAAAACCTCCGGCGTTACTTACTTCACCCTAGCTGAAAATAATACCCTACAATAAAAAGGTTTTCAAAGCGAGGACATGCCAGACCAGGCTGGGTCATGTAAATGAAGCACTTGTTTTCTTACCAAAAACTTCCTCCTTGAGTGTGTGTGTGTGTGTGTGTGTGTGTGCAGGGGAGAGAGGAAAAGAGATGAGCCACTTCCACTCAAACCAATCTGCAGTTTATCAGTGTGTGGAGTTTGTTTTAATTAAAATAAGCTTTATGGGATACACTCAATTCCACAGTGTAGTAAAAATGCAGTCACCGTGGCACTGGAGTGTTTTCTCCCAGAGTTGATAAAAACCAGGTGAGAAGGTGAAGAGGAGGAGGAGGTACAGGGTGGCTGAGAAGAACCTTGACCTGCCACATGGAGACATTTCTCTGCTCCACACCCCTGTACCTGCCCTGCTCTCCTCCTTCAACACAGTTCCATCCATCCATCCATCCATCCTGCAACTCTATCCCAGTTTCTTTATTGTTTCGTTGAATGAGTGCAGACTAGATTCACCTCTGATCCTTTATGCACAACAGTTTTTGGTTCATCAGGGGAGAAGGGTAAAGGAGCAGGTCTGTTTCTTCTCAGCTGCTTCTACTAAATCAAAGATGAACAGAAGAAGGGGGGAAAACCTGCAGAACATGCTGTAGAAGACAGAACTGGAAGTGTCCTGTTTCTTATACAAGAACATGGTGGTGAGGGAGTGAGGAAGCAGCAGACATGTTCCTGTTTTTTGACCCCATTTGGCTTTAGTGTGGAGTCCAACAGGTCATTAGTGTTTTAATGCTTATATCCTATACAATTCTCATATATATCTAATTTCCAGTAATCCTCACATTTGCTTATATATTGTTAGGTGATATTCTGTCAGTCTGTGTGTGTGTGTGTGTTCTGAGCACAGATTTACTGCAGCTCGCCCTGGATTGATTGCTGCACACACACAGCTTATATTTTTACACACGGCGTCCATGCTGCCCTTCCCTTTTTACAAATTCATAATGTGCTTGTTGAGCAGACTGTTGTGCCAGATTAAGCCCACATCCTTTCTGCATTAGACAGATCCATTAAGACACACGCCCAGCCAATATTACACTGTGTGTAAGTCATGCCAATATTACTCCTGTGCCAAAATGCAGAGTGGAACAAGCATAATCGGTATACACACTCACAAATGCATGTATAGCATTAGGAGGCACGGGCCTTGTCCAAAGTACTTAAAGTACTTAAAATGCTACTACTCAAAATACTTGTCTTGGAGTGTTAACAGTACCAAGATGTAGGGCTGCAACTATCAATTATTTTCAAAAAGATTTTCCCAAATGTCTTGTTATGCCCACTAACCAAAATTATTGTTTCAATTATTGGTTGTTTAATGGAGAAAGGAAACTAGAAAATATCCACATTTAAGATGCTGAGAAAGTATTACTAATAAGCACTCAAACTGATTTAGTAATTGATTAATAATCGATTCATCTACCGACATGTCACTGTTGTAGGATGTCATGGTTTCATTTGTTGACTTTTGGGAAGCTATGAAGACTTAGGCGTCTTAGGTGAAATGTATTTAGTTTACAGAGAGGCAATGTGGTTGCCATCAGTGTCTTGGAGATTTAGTCAATTTCTGATTTACAGTCTCTTGGGACATGGACCATGTTGCCATGTGATTAAGTGAAGACAGGGATCCAGACCTTGGACATCTTGAAACCGGATTCCGGGGGTCAAGACACAAAAAAAGACACAGAACGTCTATGATTTCAAGGCTACCAGCCACACTGCATGGGAACAAAAAAGTGTTTATTCAGCCTTAATTACTACAGCCTTAATGTGAAATAATAATAAATAAACATTTGGCCAACATCGTAGAGTGGCATGTGAAGCATGCACACACACGCACACCCACATAAGCACCTTCATCTTGGTGAAAACACAGAAGAATACCGATCATGTCTTGTTCTCTGCATCTGGGTTGGTCCCTTTTTTTTTTATACTGTAAACACAAATCAGTAGGTGTGAAAAGTGTGTGTCTGTGTGTGCATGTGTTCTCATATGTGGAAGGCTTTGGTAGGTTTCCCTTCAAACAGTCCTATAGCTGGATTAACAGTAGTGTTTCACAGTCGACTGGCTGTACATGTGTATGATTTAGTGACACACTTTAGTCTTTAAACCAAACGTGACTGCTCTCTACATAGTGTCTAAATATTGGCTGAACTGCAGCAGAGGTGTTTGCACACAGCAGAGCTGTAAAAATAAACAGTCATTCCGTTTCTTTAAATAATCACCTCAGAAACATCCATCCTGTGTATCAAATTACAAGCTGTGGTGAACAGACAACAAGCACGAGCTGTACAGTGGAATTTACATTTGTGTGGAATGCAAGTGGGAATGCAAGAGTGGATGTCAGACGTGTTATGTTCAGTCCAGCAAAGTGTTTGTCTTCGTCTCATGTTTGTTCATTTGTGTTTTTCTTGTAGGTGTGTGTGTGTGTATGCATCTCAGTCTGTGTGACCTGGAGACTGGTCGTGGTCAGCATGAAGAAAGGAAGCAGAAGAAGAATGCTTGTGAAGCAGTGGGTGTCGATCTTCATACACAAGACACACACACAGACCGTGTCAGTGCTAGTTTAGTGATGGAGAACGGTCCGTGGTCCACAGCAGCTCAATGTAGGGCCACTTGGTCTGTAGGCAGCGCTTCACGGGAGTGTCGTCTGTCCGAACCATGGGGTCCTCAAAACCTAGCACCAGAGCTGTCCCTTCCACATACTCCACCTGAAACAGATGTGCACACACACACACATATACAGAGTTAACACAGAGTTGACCAACTATCAACTTTGACATACTTTATCTTTATCCATTTTCAGACACTTCCTCTGAGAGAGTCAGCAGTGATATGCAGAGGGACGGATGCAAGTATACAAAAGATGGTCTCGAGTATACATACACACACATGTACATGCTGCAGTAGACTGCTGTCAGCACGTCTGTTATTGTCATCTGGAGCTATGGGAATGGAATTGCCATTACAGCCTTATAGGCTGCCATATGATGTGATGTATGTGTGTGTAGGCGTGTTCTTGTGTGTGGGCACACATGTGTTACAGGTTGCATAATGGAAAAAAAGATGTGTTACAGACTAGACAAAGTTGACATATGAAGAAAGTGATATTCCTGAGTACCAGGTTCATGCACTGCCACTCGCTACGTCCACTGGCAACCATCCATCAAACTAAGCCTCCTTAATTGGCCTGGGTTTGACCATTTATCACAACTAGGCTGCTGACAGTGGCCTCCACACTGAAAGGACTCTGAGAAACAGGACGCTAAGGTCTCTTGGATGGATGGATGGGCTATTAAGCTTGCAATAGCTACTGTTTATTCTGGAGTGGCCAACAGCTTCCAGCCATGTGTGTATGTGTGTATGAATGATGACAGGAAAATAAGAGAAGCACATCTAAGCGTGTAAGAGAATATGAAGAGGAACCAACCACCATCAGTTACTGTTAAAAACCGTAATAAGAGAGAACGTCTTACCCTCTCGTTGTGGTTAGACTGTTTAAGTCCATTGTAGTGGTAGACGGGAAATGAGTCTGGGATTCCTGAATCCTGAAACACAGGCAGCGAGCGGAGACAAAAAACATGCAGTGTGGGCAAAGTGTTCACATGGATATGGGGGTGAAGACCCACAGAGGAAGAACATGTCTTAACCAAAAAGTAAACCAACACGTCTCTGCTTGCAACCAAAGATGATCATTATACTGTATTTTACAATCAAAGGTGCATGTGTGTGTGTGCGTGTGTGTGTGTATTGCTGTATTAAAGCAAAGCTCAGCTCCAATTACGATAAAGCAGCCAGCAATACAAAAATGTCCAAACAGTGACACTGAGCCAAAACACTTCTCATGACTTTGGCTTAGAAGTGCAGAATGTTAATATGGTGTGTTGTCTGAGAGCGTGTCCAGCCTCTCGTGTTTATATGCCTATATATGAAACCCTAACCCTCACCCAAATCCCACATGTGTCTCAGTGTGTGTCCAGTTGGCTAATGGTAGTATAATTTCTTTGCGGCTCGAAGCCATTCCTCTGTTGAGTCCCTAAAGCCCTGATCACTTTAACACAGTTCCCCTCTATCTCTCCCTCTCTGTCTTCCTCATTACGGCGTCTCACCGCTCTCCCTCTTAACTTCTCAGCATGTACTGTCATATGATGCTGAATGCACACATTGATTTCACGTGACACACCACAGGAATGTTTTGGGCATAAAAACCTTTGATTATTTGAAACACTGCAGGACTTCACACAAACGCTCAAGAAATAAGACATTGGTGTCACCTACTTGTGTATACAAAGTCCCTTTTTATCATGAGTTGTGTGTATGATGTAGAACTATGGGAAGACGTGTTATTTTCAAATGGAGGTTCACACATTCATAAGTACACATGCATGTACACTCTTACTGTCCACATACCTGATTGGGGAAGAACTCCAGCAGGAATGGGCCCAGGAGAATTATGCCCAAACTCTCAGGATCCAGTTTACTCTTCACCAGACTGACACTGACGAGACACAGAAACAGAGTATAAACTTATGAAGCTTGTTTGGCATGTGTGAGAGTGTGTTTGTGCACATATTTTCATGAAAATCACCGTGCAACTAAATATACCTCTTTCCAGACATTCCTACTTGTTAGATCAGTGTTATTATTATTCCACTGTGATAAAAAACAGTCAGATTGTCCATGTAAGGCAGTGAGGAGAGAAGCAGGATTTGTGCCCAGACTCAGAGAGAAGGCAACTATTTTCATCTCATCTATCGATTTTTACAGGTTGTACGTGCAACAGGGAAGCATGCAGAATGTCACGCTGAAAACCTGAGAGTCAAATGTGTGTTTTATCTAACTTCTGCTCTCTATGGAGGGAGAAAGAAACATGGAAGCCCCCACAGTGATAAATAACATGATTGTGAACAATGTGTGTGTTGAGGGATCTGAGGAGTTTGCAGTTCTGTATCTGCTGAATAATTCATGACTGCATCATTCAAAAATTGACAAGACATGAGATGACGGCGCATACAAATGGCTGCATTGAGTATGTCACAGTTATTCGTTGTGTCCAATCCATCTTTGGGTTAGTGTTGTAATGTAGTCATGTTTGTCTGGAATGATGTAAATAAACTGAAGACTGTTCCTTTAAGTTCTCAAGTGTTGAAAATATGGCTTGATGACTCACAGGGTCTCTTACTAGCATAAGGGACCCTTATCCTCCTCAAACGCTGTAAAGATATATAGTGGATTACTGTCCTACACGACTACCTTTGGTTTGCTAACTAGCTGAGATGTCTTAGTCTTATCCCAAGACAAAACCTTCTTAAAAGTTAAACATTTATCAACTTTTTTAATCATTTGATCAGGGGTACAGTATCACCTCACATAAGCATAATGTCATTGGAGGACATAGTCTCAGGGGGAGTATGTTAAGTCCATCAGAGGCAACTTGAAAACAGTCTGCACTCATCTTCCATGAGTGGGGAAGGTCTTCATTTCAGTACTTGTATCTACACATATTAATCATATTCTGAAACTACTTAACGGGAAACCTTTTTCACATGGAGGACTCCTTGCATTAACCGTGCCCAGGAATCAGACTTGTCTGTTTTGCACTCAAGAGTCTCCCCTTGTTTGCCTTATGGCATTGTGATGTACTGGCCATCTGGAGGTCTGCAGAGCAGATCAGTGGTCTGGTGACTTGGCTGCAGTGTTAGGGCTTACTGTTTCTCAAAAGAGAACGTGCTTCTGTTTGAAGCGGCATTTTAAAACGTTTCTTCCTTCTCCGTCTTTCTTCCTGTCATTAATGATCTCCCTTTAAGCCTCAGTTTCTGACTTTCCTTCATTCTTTTTTTTTCCCTGAGCTTCTATAGTGGGCTCTCTCTGGACTTACTTTATAGTAGCCTGGCAGTGAAACATGAGCACTGGCCATGACTTGAGTCAGAACTTTAGAAGTGTCACAGGTGCCACCAGCCCACATACACGCACCCACACCCACACCCACACATGTGCTAAAATACACACACAACCTTGAACATGCAGCACTTACTACTCAGGCTCTGAGACAAGGTCAAGGGCTTTCATCACATCCTCCAGCAGAGACTCTGCAATGAAGCCATTATCTGCAGAGAGAGAGAGAGCGAGAGACTGATACACAAGCCACACATAACAATAAATATAGGCTTCAGTGGAAAATCAGGGGAAGCCTTTACCTACACACACATGGTACAGGCATGATTTACATCATGGGCCCTGGGGAATTAACTCATCTGACAAACAACACAGAAACACACACACACACATGTAGACACATACTTTTTGTCCTTTCTCTCTGACCTACATTCCATGGCTGTGATGATCACTTTACCTGAGAGGAGAAGCTTTAAACATTAACATGTGTTCTTCTTTCCCCAAAGACTGTTTGTGTACTTGTATTCGTTACCTTGTTAGTACCTGGCATAAACAACGACCTTGTCAGGACCATGGAGACCAAAGCCTGGCCTAATGAATCAGAACCTAATTTCTGAGGAACTGGTTAAATTTGGACATAAGATTTTATTGTGGTTACGGTTTAGGTTAAGATTAGTTATTAACCAGTTATGGTTAAGGTTAGGGATAATGCTTTGTTTAGCATTACCCCTAACTAAATAAATGCAGTGTCCTAAGCAGAATAGCTGCGCAAACCTCTGTGTGTGTGTGTGTGTGTGTGTGTCTGGGCTCTTGAAGCATGTGAGCCTGTGTGGCCTGTTGTTTAGATACATACATAGACCCCAAATGTGTTTTGATGAAGTTCAACCGACAAGCACTCATTTGAGCCTTTTTCAGTGCCAGATGTTATTCTCTCTGTGACAATGTGACAGCCATCAGAGAGGGCACACACACACACACACAGTGACAAACACCAAAATTTTAAAGACCATGCTGAGATAGTGGGTTTCTGAGTGTATGTCTTGTGAGTCACTGAAGTGCATGTGAATGGGTCTGGCGCCCTTACTCCACAACACAGGGAGCTGTGCTGACTCTACATGTGACACACAGATTTATGAGCCTTTTGCAAAGCACTCAATTGTGCTGCTGGCTATGGCATATGTGCATAAACTATGTTGAGTGAATGTGTGATTTTCATGTACGGTAACTGTAAATTCCCCCCCCTTCCCCTGTAAGTTTACTGGTGCACCATCTAAAGCCCTTGCATATGTTTGTGTGTCTGCACACACTGTGCAACAAGAAGAGACAGATGAAGAACAAGGGAGAAAACAGGTGACAGACAGTCATGTTTGCAGAGCTGTTGTTGAAAAGAGGGCAAGTCACAGCATCACAACAAAAAGATCTCTACAAATCAATTTGTTATTTCTTCAAGTCTGACAGTGAATCATTTTGTTTATGGCAACAGAGTATAGCACAGTTGATTTCACAGTAACACAAAAAATGGATGTATGAGTAATGACTGCTGAAGTCATTCAGGTCCTTGGCTACATGCTCTTGCAACATGGATAGCTCTAATTGTGTTGTTAACATGCTCATGTCTTGAATGCAACTCTCATCACCGCTGCATCTCTCCCTCCTCTTTCTCATTTCCACAGCAGAGGAGAAACAATACACAACAGATGTTGAGACTACATGTTCCATCTCACTGCTTTTTGTCTCTAAGTGCTCATAAAGGAACAAACACCCCACACTATAATCTTGAGACTACATAAATGAACATCCGATTTTGATTTCTTCTGAGAAGATGAGCTAAGTATTCTCTCTTGATCTTTCTATTGCCATTGCTTGGCTCCATGTGTCCTTCCCAATTGCCTTTTAACCCAGTCACCTGGAAGTGAAAAAGAAAGGAGGTTTGGAAGAGGGGGGAATCCATGAAGGACACAGGATGGTTGACCCAGCTGTTAGAGAAGCTGATCCCCCCCGAAGCCAAACAACAACAGTGGAAAAGAGAAACAGAAACAAGAACAAAGAAGGGATGAGAGGACCAGTGGAGGTTTAATAAGCATCTGCTAAACCAGGAAGAAGGGAAGAGACTGACAGACGGGTCAGGGCAGTAGTTTTTCAACGGACATGTTTTGATGTGTTAAGTCTAAGATTATTAAAGTACATCTGTGAGCCGGGATTTTCATATAGCTGGTGCACTAATGAGCAGAAAGTACGAAGGTCATTATAATGGTTTATAAAAACAAATGTGCAGGGGGTGAAAGGCAGAGGACGGGACTCGCTAGAAACATAATGATCATGTCTTATCCAATCCAATTTATTTATAAAGCACATTTAAAAGGTGCTGTACATTAATAAAGCAAACATTTAAAAACATAAAACACAAACAGAGCACAACACACACACACACACACACAACAGGTGAGAGACAAAAACATGGGACATACACAGCACAAGCTCACACCGAGTTGAATGCCAAAGAGAAGAGATTACTTTTTAAAGGAGATAAAAGCAGGAAGTGTTGAGGCCTGCCTAATGTGAAGTTGCAAACCATTCCAGTTTGGGAGCTGGCAATGCAAAGGCCCGATCACCCCTGAGCTTCAGCCTTGTTCAGCTGATCATATCAGCTGGAGTAAATCAGAGGAGTAAAGCGGAGCAAGTCCATTAAGACTTGTGTAGACGAATAATAATAAATAACTTAAAATTGATCCTGTGGTGTATCATGCACACGATAAATATGATACGAACATGTTTATTACCTTCAGGATCAAATGACTGGAAGACCCTCCTTGCCTGTTCTGATGGAGACTCCGGGCCAACCAAGGACATCTCCTGTAGTTCGAGCCAGAGAGGTGAAACAAGAAAGATGGGAAGAAATAAAAGAGTGAGAGACAGTGTATGACAACATGAAGTCCTAAAATGTAGAGATCTGTGGCCTGAATGAGGAGACTGGGCGGGATGAAGAGGGGAGGAGAGAAGGAATTAAAATACATTAGGGGAGAATGTGGCTTCAGTGTTGAAACTTAAGCACAGCTAAGTGAAGAAATCTGGCAATTGATTGAGATTCATTTACAACTAACTGAGATTGTTGTTTTATCAGAATGTAAGTAGAACTATAGTCAAGACATTTAGTCTACATACAGTACCACACATTGTAGCAGCGTTTGATAGACTGTGTACAGTACATTGCACATGTATGTAACCTAAGGGGCCAGTGCAATCACAAGCGTCCATCAGCTTATTAACTGATCTGTTGATAAAGTTGGACGGTTTACTTTCACTCCAGGCACACAATCAGGAAATTGAGTCTTACAAATACGTCCCATGATTAATGGCAATCTCTACACTGTTTGTTTGTTGATGAAAGGCAGCGAGAACAGTGTTGGCAGGGAGAGCAAAAAGGAGTATGTATGTGCATTCCCCTTGTGACTGGCTTAAACACCTTTATATCCTCTCTAAATGAACCACAGTCCTACAAGTACAACATTTTCTACAGCACATGGTTTTACCATTGTGGAAACATTGTATGACAATCATACCAACTTAGTGCAGTGAAAGGAAAATGGTGTGCATGAAAGAAAGCAGCATTTGGTTATTTTGCAGGAGGACTTCTTAGTGTGTTGTTCAAAACCATGAACAGCATCCATAAGAGACCTAATTATAGGATTCTCTATTAGACCCACTGTATTAAAACAACAAATACCAAGCTCTTTGCAGGAGGAGAATATAACCACAGGCTTTTCACTTGCCTGACAGCAATTATTTGAATAGCAATAAATGTTTAACATGTTTGCCTTTAGATAACGCACAGAACAGCCAAGTCTGCTTCAAGCCCAGTGTATTATTATATGTCCATTGTATTTTTGGTTTTTGTAGCCATATAATAAGCCTTTTATTTGTACTTTAACAAAGAGCCTTGCTTTACAGAGGCAGCATCTTGCACTGCTATGTTTCTACAGCAACCTGGACAGACAACCCAGCTAGAGCCTGTACTAGTTGGCTACTACACAAAGAAGAACATAATTTCTCGTATGTCTATGCCACCATACTTCCCAGACATACTGAGGAAAAGAAGAGGTGAGCATATAGAGGAGGAGTCCTCTGTATGTTACAGTCTGCAGTCTTATCATCGATGTCACTAATTCTTACACAGTGGAAGGGTGAAGTCAGAAACCCTCCACAGCCCTCATGGGACACAATCTTATTCTTGTATCCTCTTTTCGCTTATATTTTTAAGTGTTATTCAATACCTTTTAAAACTTACTCTGTGTAATAAATTAAGCATCTGAGTAAGAGTCAGTTACAGAGTTCAAGGGTGAGAGGTGACAGAAGTCCTGGGTTTGTTGTGATATCTCACATACCATATCTCCAGTGAATAATTATTTAGAGAAATATAAATATTTTTCTAAGAGAAAATACAATTAGATACTTCACAAGAAAGCTGCCTCTCTCTCACTCACACATGCTGCTCTCAGTGTGAAGGCGAGAATCAGATGGTTCTCACTGTTCCTCCATATGACTAAGGGAGGAATTGTATTTATGACAACAGAACGCTGGAAAAACATACAATGTTTTGGGAGAGCAAATGAACCCTGCTCATCTCCTTTAGCTGGCCTTTATTAAAGCCTGAGCCTGAGATTTAGACAGGCTGCTTGGGTTTCACAGTTCACTTATTACTGTACTCAAAGCTTACTTGGGGAAAGAGGGGATTTGGGGGGACACACATCATGAAGAGATGACTCCCAGCTGCTGGCTCTTCAGGTGCAAAGAAAAACACTCATAGATGGGCAAACACACAGTTCTGTCAGAGCATAGCAGGGCCCTGATGTGTTAACATTACAGGCTCCATGAATCTGACAGTAGATTTGTCATTAGCTGGACATAGTGTTTCATGTATAGGGTATACAAGGGTCTTTTTGCTGATTGTGGAAGTGCTGAGAAAATAAATTCCTTGGCAGTTGAATACATGTCTGCAGACACATTCATTAAATTTAGGATTACTAATGAAGAATCTTGAAACATGAAGCGTTCTGATAAACTCTAACTTAGCCTTTCACACGAACCTGAAAACATATATCTTCTGAGAGTGATGAAAGGTCTGATAAGTACCAAGGAAAAAAAAAGCTTAGTTGACAATATCTTCCAGAGCAGGATATATACAATCTGGGTACCATGGTTAAAGGAACTCAGCACTTGGGAAAAACACAAGTACGTAGATGGCGACAAAACATACTATTATGGCAAGTCTGTACAGGCTAATATGGCTAATGAGGGCATTAAAAAAACCAAAACACAATGACTCACATGAACATGCATGTGCAGAATTGTATATATTTGTGTGTGTGTGAGAGATGAGAGGTCTGCTTGGTTGTCTTTGATCTCTATTTTATTAGAGGCCTGAGGAAGATGCTGCTGTGTTGGGAAAACATGTCATGAAGCTAACCTGCTCCACAGGGAAGGTGTGTTCATGTGTGAGTCTCTGCGTGTCTTTTTCACTCAAACCAGTATGCTAATGTTCATGTGTGTGTCCACAAAAGAAAAGGAATATCTCTGCAATAATCAGGCCTGTCTGATGCTAAAAGGTCTTTGCTTGTAGTGGATGCATTTGCTTGCACCAATATTCATACCCATGTAGACAGAAAGACAGACAGACACAAACACACAGAGCTTTATGAGTGTGCTTTCAAGAATGAAGTGCATTCCTGTCTCCACAGTTCACTTTGCGCAAGTCTTGGACCCCCATCACAGAGAAATAACAAGCTACTCAACATAGGACACACATGTATGCATGTACGCACACACACACAGAGGTCAGAGGATTTAAATACACAAGTATTGCAGAACATTTCCTGAGTAAAACCACCACAATTTAATTGGATAGTAACATGTCAAATGATCTACAGGTGTTCCTTTAGGAAAATTGGGATGCATATGAATGCATTTTCTCAATTAAATCAGGACTACCTACACATAACACAAGATGGGGTAGAAGTACAGATGTCTGCATATGTAGCATAAACAGAAACTATGCCAGGTCGAAGATGCCATTGGCTGTGGCTCTTTCACATTAGATAAACCGCACCACATTGTGTCATGCGTGCACATCACGTTCTTCTAACAGTATTTTGCAGCCAGTGATAAATGCATTTGAGAGTGTGGACACTCCACTGGGGTCTGCCAGGACCTGGTTCAGACGACAAATATTTTGAAATTGTTTCACACATTATTCACATTATATTGCGAGGCACCATCCATCCATTTTTCTACCACTTTGTCATCCACACAAGGATCACGGGGGAAGCTTGAGCCAATCCCCGCTGATATGGGGTCGCCAGTCCGTCACAGGGCTAACATACAGAGACAAACAACCTTTCATTCTCACATTCAAACCTACAATTACCAACCCAATTAACTCCCCGAAAATTTTGCAAGTCTTTGGACTGGGTAGCCGGAAGAACCCGGAGAGAACCCATGCACAAATAGGGAGAACAGTCAAAGTCCTCAGTGGAACTAGGATCCAAACCGGTGACCTTATACACCTGGTGACCTTATATGGAACCTGTGTAGCACCATGTACTGTATATTTTTATTTTATACTATTGGAAGTGCATTTCCATGTAATAAAAATGATTGTACATCTGCCCTATAGTGTGTATATAATCTTATTTTTCTGCATCACACTTGCCTACAGTATATTAAAGAACAAACTTGCATCCAACATCGTTTTGGAGGAGTGCTGACCACTACCTTTCTCCTATATACTTTGGAATTTGCTCTCTCCTTACCAGACTTGAGTGGCTCTCTGACAATGCAACCTTTATATGCCCCTTTCCTCTCTTGTTCTTTCTCTTACCAAATTATTCAAATTTCACCTGCCTTTTCCTGTGTTAAGTAGGTACTCTGGCTGGAGAGTATTTCCTTCCCTTCCACCCTTGACTTTCTCTTCCATTCTTCCCTCTCTGTATCGCCTTTTATCTCCACATGCAGGTAGCTACTTCAGAAAAGACAGGTATGCATAGTACTTTTCTAAAGTTACTCTTTCTTTCCCTTTGGTCTACCAAAAGAGCTATTGTGTGTGCTGAGAGGCTCTTAGTGGCTATAGAGAGCATCTGACAGGATCGGTTTCATGACAACAAAGCAGAGGTCTCCGACAGTGTCTCATGGCTTGTTCTTGGTTGGTACCAACAGATTTGCTACATGATGGGCTGAAGAGGAAGGTGAGGGGGCAGTCTGTGTGCAATTATTGTGTAGAGGCTATGTATGCTTGAGTGTGTGTTTGTTCACCTCAACTACTCTTTGTCCCATGTGATTACAAGCACAGGAAGCAAAGGAAAACCCAACTCTCTTTCTACATAAGATGTACGTACGGTATCAAATGCATGTTAATGTGCATGTGTCTTTTATGTGCGACAGACAGGACAATGTAGTGATTTATGAAGCCGTCTCAGATGAGAAAGGCTGTGTCTCACCAGAAACTTGAGCAGACACTAGAGGATGGTTTTGTAGTGTAATGATACGTCCTATAATAGAGACAAACACTCAGGGGAAAGGAGGAATAATGAAGCACACACACACACACTAACAGAGAGTGCCTTTCATTCTGCTATAATGGCCTTTAGTCTGACCTGTCACAGATTATTAATGACTGGAAATGTCCACTGCTTTGTTATTTTGTGTTTGTGTATGGCCCGCACCCTCTCATCATACTTTAGACTAGAACTGATTCAACAAATTCATTATTTTTTAAAATTTTGGAAAATGATTGCAGGACAGAAGAACAGAATATGCTATCTGTGATATATGATTATATGAACAAGGTTCTTTTCATGGCTTTGACACACAAGTTACATTGAGTGAAGACCACAGTTGAAAACTATATATATATTTACACACACCCATTTCAGCCATATGTTGCTGCTCCTTGAAGGCCATTGTGTGTGTACTAAGCTGGTGTCTTGTGGGACACAGAGCGGCTGCTCTCCCCACTAGTAAATCACTGACCCAGAACACAACTACTGTACACACAGACACAGACACACACACACTTGCAAGTCCCTGGAGAAGCAGAGATACAGCCTGTGAATCTCATCACTCAGCAAGAGGAGAGTAAAGAGTGATGAGAAATGTCACAAGAGGATCACCCCCACTGCCTTTCCTGAGTGACCACTGCCCCACTCTTTAAAATGCATCCTTCCTTTTTACTTTCCTCCTTCCTCTTTCCTTCCCATGAGGGACCAATAATCTGAAGTGGTTGGTTGAGGTGTGTTTGGAGACGCATCTTCGGCAACTGATCCACTGTACTGGAGTGGATAGATACTTCAAAGGCAAGAGGGGGGAAGGAAGGAAGAATGAATCTTTTTAAACTTAACGCATGATATGTCTCATCCATCACCTGTCTCTCCTCTCCTTTTGCGCTCTCTGTCCGTCTTGTCTACCTTTTCTCTGGCGTCTCAGAAAGTCTTGTCCAAAAACAGATCCCATTACATCCAATATACACACACTCTGATTCAACATAGAGCAGAGAGTGTGGGGGGTGCTGTAGTCAGGATCAGAGATGGTGGAATGGCCTTTGTGTAGGTAGATTAGATAAAAACACTAATGCTATTAAGCCGATGGTCTGAAAGCTACGGTCACACACTGACAGCGACTCTGGAGAATACACACCCGTCCCCAATGTCAGACAGAAGAAGCCACTGACACATCAGAGACAGGGATCAGGTTTTCTGCTTTTGTTGATGGCTCAATATTGGAGATAAAAGCTGTATAACCAGGTCGTGTGTATTTTTGTAACATGAAGGCTGGGAAATCTCAGAGTGCTTCAAATTAACTCTAAACATAGATTCTCTTTCAGGGAGGGCAGGGTCTCACAGAGTAGGTGCCCTTGCCCCTTTCCACCTGGGCCGGCACAGCGTAATGTCAGCTGTGTGCTTCAGTATATGCATGCATGTGCGTCTCTAAGCGGGACAAATGGATCCAGATGGGAACTCCGGAATCACATTCCCTACAGGAAGCCATCCACCTAAAGCTACACACACATACAACAGTAATGCTAATCAGGATTAGGTTCCCTGCTTTCTGGAATGTGTTTGAGAGAATCAGTCTGTGAGTGTGTGTATATGTGAATATGTCACTAGTGCCGGGGGAGTTGTACCAATCGGTAAGTCATCAGTGCACGCATGACGACAGTGGGTCATCACAAAGGCAACATATGATCCGCTCACCTAGCAGGCTTGGGCTTTATGCATGTAACTGAGCTGTTAATCAATGGTATTTTAAGGGTGTGGCATTATTACGGAGATGACTGTCTGGGATCGTTCTGTCTATCTGGTTCCATTTTCACAACAGCAGAGAGAATCAATTTACTCCAACCAAAACTGCCAGCTTTAATATACAAGTTACAGCGATGTATTGTATTACATGGTGACTGATAGAGATGATAAACACACTCACTTGACTGTAAGGAGGTTAAATGGAGACACACATTTCTACAGGAGCAGTGAACTAATGATTGTATTCTCTCAATATTACAACCGCAAGGTTGACCTCAATTTGAGTGCGCATTCTGTATCTTGTGGCATAGCCGAGTGCATGCATGTTAGTGCTCAAGGTTGAGTATATGAGTATCTCAGCTGCTCCAGTCTAACGATGACATGTTTCCAAGAATTTCCAAAAGTTTTGACCACATTGACCTGGTTCTTGTTTTGTTTTTTCTTCATTGTAAAGCCTTAAACCAAAAAAAAACCAACTTACTCTGATGTTGTAATTTCTAAGGGCTTAAAAGATGGTTCTGTAGTAGAGAATGTTAGTTTAGTGAAATATGAGTCTCCAGAGAGTTACAACTTGTAAAGAGTGCTTAAACCCTAGTTTGTATTATTAGTTGGAATTAGGAACTTCGGTTTGGTGTTAATGTCATACTAATAAAAACATTCTCCACTACTAATATACTACCAGACACTGGACAGGAGAGAAAACGTATGTGCTAACCATCTTTTGATTACATTATTAAGTTGTGAAATAAAACATTAAGCGAGAGCCCCACTTCTTTGGGGACACCAAAGACAATCTCTATCTCCTAACTTCTCGTTTCTAACAATTACAATCCTTCCCTTTCTTGTTGGTCCTCTGAACACCAAGGACTTCTTGTACAACAAAAACATGCTTTTATGGACAATTGCCAGAACAGAAAAAATTGTGATCCATTTTGTGGGATAAAACCTGACATTGACGGGAGACAGATATATCCTGTAAAAGGAGGCTGTCATTGAAGTCCAAGCTCAGCAGTTTACGTCATGGTCATACATTATATTTAACACATTGTTTAGATCACAGATGGTTCAGAAATTAAAATAGTGTGTGAGAAACTACGCAGATTGCTGTGTGTCTTTTTTTTCTTCTTTAAAAACACTGGCCATATATGACTATCTCCTGTGCTCGTTTTCCCTCCCTTCCCTTTCTGTGTCTTTTTCCCACCCCACTGATAATCTGACTTGGACTATATTAAATCTGTTAAACCCAATCCATATTTTGGTTTTTCTAACATGCAAGGAGGCTGTCATGTATTACACACCAAGTGTCTCTTGGTGTGCGAAATAAGACGTTTGCACACTTATGTATGAATATATTGCACTTGCCTTGGTGAAAAACACAGAGAGGTGCGTTTCGCTGCCAAGGATCCAAATAGGGAACTTTGGAGACTTGAGGAATGCCCCGACCTAACACACACACACACACACACAGGAAGAAAGGGAATGCATTCAAATGTTTGTCTATTTTGAGAAGTTTTCATCATTAATTGTTCAACATGTAACAAGTATTTATGAAGAACATTAACATTTGAAAAGAATATGGAATGAAATGTATATTATAAGAGTTGATTTCAGTTACATCACATGTATTTTAAATTGGTTGTGATCTATTTTTTTTGTATTTTTCAATGCATGTGTGCCAAATAATTAAAGAATAGTCATGTCTGAACTGTCAATCAATAATAGTCAATAGAGTAGGGAGTTTATCGTAAGTCATTTTGAAGCATTCATTCCAAACACATACTTAATATACTGTATGAGAGCTTTCACTGTGGCATGTGCTGTACATGTTGGAAATGCGCCACACGTCACAATCACAAGCAACAGTGAGCATTTGTGAATTTACATGGCACTTTATGCAATGTGTCCATCTAGAATCATATCGAGTCTTCAATACAAACAAATTTAAACAATGTGTGGATTTACCAGCTTTAAATAAACTTTTCTTTTTGCATTATGTTTTCAGAGCTTGTACGTGTCTTTACCTTGCAGTAGCGTAGTGATTCCATAAGCGTGAGGAAGCCAACCGATGCCTGTTTATGAATACCATGTAGCTCTACAAGAGTGGAAGAAAAAAGAATAGACAAAACATTCATTTGTTAAATATTGTCAAACTGGCATTAATTTGTGTCTTTTGTGCAATTCTGTGGGAAATGTGAATTATTACCCTCGGATGGATGTAGTTTAAATCTGACGCCACAAAACTGAGCTCTGGGTGATGTGTGTATGTGTGTGTGAGTGAGAGAGAATATGACATGTTTGTGTGTGGATACTTTGTAGTAACTTCATAGAAAACTTACTCATGCCAGAGCACTCTCTGTCTCCATCCCAGACATTAGAGACAGCATGGCCAGTTACAAGGAGATTAACCAGGCTCTGGCTACAAAAGACAGATAAGAAAAGCATTATCAATTAAGCATTAAATAATTTTAGAATAAATGTACAATGTAAAAATACATACATACCACAGAAAACTACCTCTAACTGTCTACATTAGATGGACTGGGCTGTTCACATACCTTCCATGACCATGCACAGGGTCTATGAGAGGCTCCATTGTGTCCTGGATCTCATTCCGTATGTTTTCTATTCCCTGCACACAAAGGGTCATTAGAGACTGGCAAATTAAAATAGTTAAAAACTAAAACTAAAAATATTTTGTGTTTGAGACTTTAAAATGTCTATTTCAATTTCTTGAAGAAAGACAACATCACCAGTTTCATCATTCAACATGTAACACATCTCATCATCCATACATTGTATGTAGATTACCTTGGTTAGGATGACTGAGTAGAGGAAAAGCAAGACTCCACAGCACCCCCTCCAGGTGTGGTAGAGAGACAGCACCTCCTCTCTTAAATCTGACACTGATATTACGATCCGCTTGCTGAAGAATAAACATCAAGATGAATTATGAGCCACTCAAAAGAGAAAGGATTTATTGGTTTTCACAATGTCAATGAGACTGAACCGTATCTGTCATGCCCGACTAGTAAATATAACTTCCACAATGCAGCGTCTACTAAATAGACTGACAAAAAGGATCTCATCTGTTTGGACCCCACTTTCCACTTGCTCCACCTTGGAAAGCTATCTAGTGGGGTTGTCCTTGTTATAATGCACTTCATGGTGAGTCAGCATTGTTTTTTGCTGACAGTGGTTTCAGCTGACAGTGTGAAGCATGATAAAATTTCAATAATCCTCTGGCAAATGTAGCATTGCATTAATTTAGTTAGGTTTTAGTCTTTTAGTGTGTGACAGACATTACATCTGTAAAAAAGGTAGCAACGGGTATATTTTTTTATTAAGCAATCAGTGAGAGAGCTGATTCAGCAAGAAAGTGAAACTGCTAATGTGAAAGCCAAGTGTACAAGATTGATCACATAAAGCTTCCCTCTGCTGATACTATCTTCTGAGTACTATGTAGTTCTCTATTATATTGCTGCATAATGGCAATTATATAACCAGAAATTATAAGTCTTTATTCCTACAGAAACCTAAAGTTTTACGAGTTAAGGAATACAGGTATTGTCTGCATTGAACAAACAAGCACAGTGATTTTCCACTAACAAACACACATACCTACAAGCACGTTCATTCCCTTTAGGGTTTATTTAGATGGAATAAACAGTATAAGTATAAAAATGCAAGGTGTTTGCTGTGGTGAGGAAAATTACATGTTACTTACTGAAGAACACTGTGGAATCGCTCAAAGCCAAGATGCTCTGCAGCCAGAGCAGCTAGACACAAGGAAACACAAACTGCAGGATCAGAGCTTGACACAGCAAAACTCCACACAGTTTAATAGTTAGTCATTTAAATCACAATTTTTGTGAATATGATTCTGTTAGGAGTTAATTAAACAGTCACATTTGTGCAAAAGAATGTGCATCTTGCATTTGAATTTGACATATGTAGGACTCACTGGGTTGCTGCTCCTGTGGCTTCTGGCTGCTCTCTGGCTCTGGCACGTCCTGTGTTTGTGACTGTGGCTGTGTCTTTGTGCTAGTGTATGGGCTCTGTCCCTTTGCCCAGGTCACCAGGCTGAACCCTGTGGAGGGGCTAGAACAAGCAGACTCCAGGATTTCGCTCAGTGTGGAACACATGGTTGTTTTCTGCTCCTCCTCTGGCAGACATATAGAGAAACATGCAAGAGTTTATGAGCAACTGAAGTGTAATAAATAATAACACAACAATGATGGTCTGGGGGTTTCTGTGAAAAACCTACCCGAAATCTGCCTCCAGTTGGAACACTCTCTGTTAAAGATGATATTCTTTAAGAGGAAAGCCTGCAAAGAGATACAAACTTGAAAATGATTACTGGTACATTTATTGAGTATTGTTTTGCCAACAAAAACTTATATTTCTTTTTTATACAGGATCAACCATCTAGCCAGGGAAACATAGACAATCTGTGTATACAATACAGACATTTTTGTTCATCAGGATGTGTTTTAAATTGCAGTTTCAAAATGCAAAGTGTAGTTGATGTAAACATAAAGGCTGAGTTGAGGATGGATGCAGTTTGACTAAGTGGCACTGATGTAGTAAAGCAGTAATAAGCACTAATTACTCCTAAACATCAATACGTTGATAGATGTCAGGGTAGATCTGGTCCAATCAGATGTGGCCTCTAGTATTATAATATCTACACCAAAAATTTAGACTTTGTCATGTTACTGAATGCAGTCTGAACTTGACCATACCTGGACAGGTGCAATGACAGCACATGGTCCTCCTTCAAACTGCTCCAGTGCTGTGTGCTCATTCTCACTGAATACAAACCCTGTGATAAAGACACATATATACTCATCAATTAACAGTTCAGACATTTAAAAAAAATAAAAAATCAAAGATCCTGCTTGTCAAACTTTTCTGTGATTGTAAACTGCAATCTCTTGAGTTAGGAACTTCAAACTCTTCATTAAAGAAGACATTTGATGAAGTCACCTTAAACTATGGGGTTTGGTAATTTTACACTATTCTCTGACATTTTACAAACCAACCAACTAATGCTATAATTCGAAGATAAGTGGCAGTTAGATTAATATTAATTATATTAACTGACTGTTAAATGTAGACATACTCATAAAGGCCAGGAGAGAACATTCAGGCTTAATTTTGACATGACTTTCCCCTGATGCAAAAGAGCTTTCATTAATATCACCAGACTGAAGCCTGTTGAGACCTGGTATTAACATCCATCCCAGCAATCAAATCACACGCAGATAGCCCTATGCATGACTGTTCACACCTGGCATTAACCACGAGAACAAAAAGGCATTTCTAATGAGTCTGAATGTACAGATGTGTCTGATGTCGATACAAGGTCTAACCTTTATTTATTTATTAACATCCTACCTTGAGTCCATCTACGGAAGATTGAGGCAGACACTCCTCCATTGAAGGATCTCCCCCATACCAGATCCACCACCTCTTTATTTAACTCAGACATGACTACTTTCGCTTCAGGTAAATCCACTGGCTCTCCCACTTCCAACAACTCGTGTGGGACAACAGAGGTCTGATGAGACCAACTTGCTAGCTCTTCTTGAGGTTCTTGACAGTCCACTTCCCTCGGCAGGTCGAGCCTGTGGCATTGGCCACAAGCTGTCTGACTGTCTGACTCCAGTGGCTGGCAGCAAACTGGCGGGTGGGAATGACATCAACGTAGCCACGGCAGCTTCAGAGTAATGGTACAACAACATACGTTAACACAAATGTGCAATGCTAAGAGGAAGCATATTTGACACAGACTGCTTGGGTTCACTTCTAAAACATCAATAGAACATTACACACTAGCTCGTATACCAACGAGCAAGAAGCTAACAGCAACATTGGCATACATAGTTGGTCAAAACAAAGCATTAAGAACACTATTCTCATGAGCTACCACTAACGCTGTTGTTAACCTTCTAACGCTGATGTGAAATGATTGTGTTGAGGATATTAATAAGAACTGAACTAGCTTAGTAATGTCAGCAAATAGCATTAGCATGACTACTAGCAGCTAATCTTCCACTGCTTTGTCATTCAACAACTTCACACACACAACAGCGACAGTTGTTGAATGAATTCACGCTTCCTGTTCATGGTTAGATACGTTAAAAGATAATTACCTTGATACACAGTCGAGTAAAAGGTTACCGTGTTGTGTTATGTATTTTTGTACTAATTGCACTTTCGCCAGCGCCTCAGTCATTCGTTTATTTACAACGGAATTGTGAAAAAAACTGTGCGTAAATTTGACGTGTCCGCCCATTGGCTAACATGTCAGCGCGTTCCTTATATGTCACGGGTGCAGACTCAGTGCGTTATCTCATTGGTCCACAGGCGTGTCAGTCATATTCAACTGAGCACCCGCATACACAGACGGTACAGTTCAACTGGTTTACATTCCGTCCAATAAACCACTTCATTTGCTAGATATCCTCTTCAGTGTGGAAGTTCAAAGCGAAATCCCTTTTAAAAAACCTCAAACGTAATTTATACGTCATTAAAATCATCTTTTTATACGTTTCACACCCACTCAAGTTTGTCCACGACCTGTTTCCGTAGCTCTCATTGTCGCCGCATGCGTACTGCTTACCTTTAGAACATCTTGCTTTTCACGCGTGTTGAGATCTACACTTCAGCAAAGTCTGTTTTAAGCCAGAGATTGAGTTAATATAAGACGTGTTGTTGATCGATATGGGAGGACAGGCTAAGGGCAAACAGAAAAATAAACCGAAAAGGAAAGAGAATCGCCCAACCAGGGGTATGTGTAATTTTAATTATGCTAGCTGTTATTGCAGTGTGTTATGTTCCATTCACAATGGCAGTAAGCATTCGATATAGACTTTTTTTTGGTGTATTCCCCTTAGGAACTAGAATGAATCAGAAATAACGATGTCTCTGTTTCATCACAGGAGATGCAGGATTTGTTGGGTTGTCACCCCAGGACAGGGTGAAACTTAGAATGCATGAGAAAGCCAAGAAGAAGACAGCTGAGAAATACACTGTTCAGCAGCTACTAGAAAAGGTCACACTCACAAGATAAACAAATAAGAGACTCAGATCTAACGTGTGTGTATGTATGTATGTATGTATGTATGTATTAATCTTGGTCACATGTTACGTGTTTGATGTTGTCCAGACAGAGGAATGCATGGACGGTTTTGACTTTGACATGGCTGGCCTTTTCTGTCAACGAGCACTGGATGTGGAGCCCACCAACCTGCAAGCTCTCGATATGCTGGGACACATCTGCTCTGAACAAGGAGACACCACCAAGGCGAAGGGAATATCTTTTCTTGTAAAAGTCTTGCACTCACTCAGTGTGCATGGCAGTAATTCAGCCAGTGCTGCCTGTGACATGTCTGTGTTTATCTTTTGCTGTTGTTGCCTCCTTGACCAAACCTTTAAGCTTTTCTGCGTGCAGTGGAGCTGAGCCCTGATGTAGGCCACAGTAAGTACATGTACCTTGGACAGATCCACACTGGCCAGGAGGCTGTCGACTACTACACCAGAGGGATACAGGTGCTACTGTCTGCATTGGACAAACAAGCACAGACCACAGTGAGTTCCCACTAACAAACACACAAGCACATTTGGGGGTTTATTTAGATGGATTCACAGATGGAGGGAAGACACTAGTCAAAACTTTAGTGTAATGTTATATATCTTCACAAGAGGGTGCCGTTGGATAATGTGTTTCTATCTATCATGATCAGAATAGACAAACATGTATGCATAATGTTTTCATAACTTTCCACTCTAGTTAAATTCAGACTCAAGTGAAAACTCATAGCCTAATACAACAAAATAAAAATGAACACAATACATAAATGGCTCCAAAAGCACAAAGACACTTGTAATAAAACAGTATCTAAAAAGGTATATAAATATAAATAACCTCACTCGTAAATGGAGGGATCGACACCAAATGTCTCCTCAGCTGGGACTGATAGTTACGAGTAATTAAGAGTGGTTGACTCTGGACAGGACCAAAATAATGTCATTAATTGATTAAGCCAGCAAAAGAGTAATAACTTGCACTGACACGGACAGTTGACTGGTGCTACACCATCTAGACATCTTCAGTAAGATTCTGAGAGCATCATTTTACAACATCTGTTGTCTCTGTGAACAGACTTTACTACATAAACACAAACCTCAAGGCTGCTAAGTGTCAATATACTCACCTATTGTGCAACAACAAATCCTGAATTTTGATCCATGTCTGGATCCACATCAAATTGTGATGTTCGTCCTTGGACCATAACCTGCCTTCCCATTCATTAGTATCCAAATCTGTCCTCGGTATTATATTGTACCATAGCATGTAATAAATATGTAATACTTTACTCTGATTAATACAACATGCTTACATCTTTGTGCACGAATAATGTAAATAGTATGTATATATCAGTAAATTAATAGTATATTTGTTCACATTATAACTATGTTGTAGTGATGTATCATAAAGATGCTCTGAAATATTCACTCTGTTACTGTAGCTGGTGATATTGTTTTCTGTAAGTTAATTATTTGGTGATATTTATAATTGATATCCACTTACTTTGAGCTCATTACAGTGTTAAAAAGAAATGGAATGAAAATCTCTGGCATGACAGCGTGCAGGTGCTGCTAAAATCCTTCTTTCTGTTCAGTTGTCCCAATAAACCACACAGTGTGGCTCTGAGCCAGCCAGAAATACCAGGACACGGAAACTTAAGCAGCCTTCATCCATATATGACCGACAATTAGTGTTTCACTCTGATGCATTAAATTACCTTATATTGGACCCAGAGGCACACAGGGCGTGTCATATGCCTTGATCAAGCCAATGTGGCAGAATTTATGAAATAAGCCTGGTCAGATGGAGTTTCTTAGGTGTTTCTTAATTTTGTAATAGAAATATTCATGTTTATTAACGTTCGATTTATCAACTCGATCACTGCTATTCAAACAGGCTCAGGCTGGAGCTGCTGCCCAAGCAGAGGACGCAGATCTTCCAACAGTGAAGGATGTCAGTGTAGCCTACTGCTCACTCGCCGAGATTTACCTAACAGACCTCTGGTACTGGTGCAAACAGACTTACACCTATGACACGTGTAACCTCCATTTAATGTCACTGTCTAATAATGTGTGCATGTGTGTGTGTGTAGCATGGAAGAAGGAGCTGCAGACAAGTGCAAAGACTTTATTGAGAAAGCATTACAGTATCACCATGACAACCCAGAGGCTCTACAGCTCATGGCCAGTTACCTGTTCAGTACAGAGAGAAACCAGGTCAGCACACACACACACACACACACACACACATACATGCTCTTACACATTCAGGATGAGTTATCACCACATTAAAGCAGGAATCTGCTGAGTTAATTATTCTGAGCAAATTGAATTGTATGTGATTAATCAGCAGATGGACGCTTACATTAACACACACATACACAGACGGGTCATGCCAATAGAAATCTTAATTACTGGGCAGATCGTTGAGTTCATATCGTCATCCAATAAAGACAAGGAGGAGGAAGCAGTCTATTCAACTCGGTTTGTAAATAATACTGTGCAGCTTCTTCACAGTCGAGAGCAGTGTCCTTGTAATATATTCTAGTAATTCCTCAGATTTTTTTTTTAACGTTACTTTATCGTCTGTTGCGAAACATTTCTGATGAAATGAAATGTTCTCTTTAAAAGTAAAACAAGGTTTTCTCCTTTTCTTCTTTTACATTTCTCATATGCTGTAGAAAAGAACTGCTGACAAGACATTTGATTTGAGAGATATACATATATATATATGTATATGTATATCTCTCAAATCAAATATATATATATATATATATATACACATATATATGTATTGCTATTGGCAATATGTCAGCAGTGAATATCTCAAAACTCAGATAAAACTATGTGTAAAAAATGTTTCTTCCTCAGATGAGGAGACTTTAGAACTTAAATGGATCTGTAATACTAGCTGTAAGCAGCAGGGGTCAGGCTGACTCTAAATACGTTTTACAGAATCCCACATCTAGTAGCTAAAGGCTCTATTTCTAATATTGTGGTAACGTTTCAGAAAATATTAACAGAATAATTTGATATTCAATTAATCCAAACTTAATTTAGACTTCTAGATCCTTCTAGATACAGCCTAAAGAAGAATGTCTTTTTATTAAATCTGCTGATTTGTCTTTCTGTAAACTTTAAAGATATATGCATTTCTCTCTCTTCAGGAGGGCAGAGAATACCTGCTGAAGAGCGTTGGCTTGTGGCTTCCTGCCCAGAAGGAGAGCGTTGCTTCTTCCAGTGCAGAAGGATGGATGCAGGTGAGCTGTAGCTGGGCTTGGTATTTTCCTCTGACATCCACCAGACCTCATAAGATCCTGAGTTATTTATAAAGCACTTTCATCTAACTGGATTGTCACTGTGTGCTTTGCAGTAAACACAAAACATAAGGACACCAGGCGAAATGAAATGTAAGGGATTATAAAGTGAGGGACAATAAAAAAAAAAATAAATAAAAGACAGAGCAAATACTTCTCCAACTTGTTTATTTGTGCGTGAAATGTAAGCACAAGGCAACACAAGAAAAAAACAAAGGATTTCAGGGAGACGTGAATTACTCCTAATGTATGGTACCAGGTAACAATTAGAAGTGGGCAAATTTGATTAGCTGGTTACACGAAGATTGGATATAAAAATCCCAGTTTTAGTAAATTTACAGTGTTTTTCTATTGGACTAGGTTGATTTAAGATTAAAGCTCCAGTGTGTAAGGTATGTTGCAAAAACACTGCTAGTGTCGCTACCACCCTCGACTTACCCTGTGGCTCAGATGAGCCAGACAGAGCTTAATGGAAAGACGATTCTAGGTCCATATTTCAACTGCAGTGTCTCTGAGCCTCACTTACGCTTCAGCGAACGGGTTAATTCTTTAACCTTAAAGTCAGAGCTATGCAGGATTTGTACCCTAATTTAATAACTTCAGAGTCATTGTGATGGTTAAATGGCTTGTTGCGGGGAGATTGGGAGCTGTCTCCATTTCCCCTTCCTACAGTTAGTGGGAAAACCAGCCCTGCAAGATAGGGCCGCTAACCTGGAGTCCTCAGAAGCGGGAGGTCTCGCGAAGTCTCGCAAGAAACTGCTTTACGGCACTAGACACACACACACGCCCTCGCCAGATACCGACTACAAGATCAAGGCATGATGAACATCTAAGTGTTATTTTAGACGTTCATCATGGCAAAGCCATGGCGATAATTGAAAAAACACAGAAGCATGTAAAAACAGCATGGACGTGGCTCAGTGGTCACTTTTTACAACAGTGAGGATCAAGCGGCAGACAGTGTTTACGGTGGTGCTGCAAAAACACGTATACTCCGAAACTGAAGGGGAAGCTCCGTAGAGGAAAAGGGGAAAAAATTGACCCGACTTGTAAAGTTCCGCTTAATCATTTGTTTACCGCTCTCATATTTCAGAGAACTGGGAATGATTCCTTAATCTATGTGTAGCGGTTATGGGTGTTGATCTTGTCCTGTTTTATTTTCAGAGTGAGGTTCCTCCGTACGAGTCCCGCATCACAACAGCCAAACTGCTCATTGAATCGGAAGACTACGAGGTAAAAATGTTGTTGTGCTCACACATTGTGATGCTGTCGTTGGTGTGTATGTGCCTCATGGAGGGGGCGCCGTCTGGTCTTTGTATTCTTGTGTACATGTGTTTGTGTGCTTTCCTTTGCCGCTGAATAGCACTGAAGGTGGGAAGCCCTTGCCTTGTCTTTGTCCCCTTCAGAGTTGAGTGTCAATAATTGAAGAGTGGTATTTACTGAGCGGGACAGGGGTAAGGGGCCATGCAGGGGAGTAGGGATGGGGAAGAAAGGAAAGAGAAATCTTTATTCTGATGAATGGCTGCCATATATGTGATACAGTGTCCTTGTCCAATAAATTACTCATCAGTTTATGGTATGGTTGTATTTTAGTGGCTCAGTATCTTCGGTTTGGTACTAAAAACATCTTAACACTCATTAATGTTAATGCTCAAGTCATTTTCTCTGATTGCTGGAAGACCAGCAGCAGTTCAGCTTAGAGATTACACATACACAAAAAGAAATGACTCAACTTCTGTAATATCTGTGTGTGTGTGTGTGTGTGGTGGGGAAGCTGGGCTGTCAGGTGTATCAGTAAAATTACAATGTCTCGGTCCACGGTTTCTGACATGTCGTTTGTCTTCATCATCCCGTTGGTGCCATCAAACTGGAAACACAAACTGCGGAAATTCTGAGCACTTCGTAACATGAATATTTTGCTGTGCAGACACGTCTGGATAAAAATATCAGTGCACAACTTTGGTCACATTTGCTCGCAGCCATCAGCTTTCAGATTTGTACATTTCTGATGGTAATTGGGTTAAAGGTTGAAAGAGACAAGAGACAAGATGGGTTTTTTTTTATCCGTCTCTCCTAGACGGAGACTTTGCTGACATCCTTTCTCCCCTTTCCTCCCGCTGCTCTTTTGTCACTCATATGAACACACTTTCTTCGTTGTGTGCTCAGTATCTCTTCCTGTGGATTAGGAATCTATTCACAATATAAACACTGTGCAAAGCTGTGTACTTCCAGTCTGTATAGTTTGTAGTTATTTATGCCAGAATGTGACCGTTCAAAAGTTCACCTTTAAATAGCAGACATAGAAGCAGAACTACAGCATTCTTTGCCCAAAAGGACTTGTCTGTCTCAATTGCAAAGTAACTTTGATGAATGCAGTTTGGCTTCATATATCCAGTGCAGTATGTGGGTTGAATTTGAATTGTAGTAAATAGGGATCATCTGCCAAAATAAAATTTCATAATATGATTACTTTGGCTAGGTAATCAGTGTGTCATAATCATATGTTTATAGTTATTGGAAAGAAAAGTTGACTTTTCAGTGCATGGTGGTGACAGATTTAATCACCAAAAATGATAATGAGATGTTTTCCTCAGTGTGTGGCTGTGGGGCATAAATAACGTTTCATCATTTATGCTGATAGGTGACAGTCATTTGGCCTTTGCTGTGCATAAAATGGCACCTCTGTTTTTTCCCCCCTTTCTTTTAGTTTTAGTCATTACAAGAAGGGCCAACGATATTTTCATGACCGATTATTCCCTCAATTAATCGAGTACTTGTTTGTTGAAAAATGTTGATCAGTATTTTTAAAACCTTGAAATGATGACGTTGTATAATGTAAATATGCAGATTTAAGAAGCTGAAAAATCAGAAAGCTTGTCTCAATAATGAAAACTCAAACGGATTATTCGATTATCAGAATAGTTGACGATTCATTAAGTAATCCATTAATAATTGATTAATCGAGTAATTGTTTCAGCCCAATTACAAGGTATTCATTTTCATGTGATATTAAGAAATGGGTCAGCAAGTCGGTGCCAGTGGGTAACCTCTGCAAAAATAATGCTGAACCTCAAAGAAGGAAGGTTTTACACTTAAATAACAGTATCACTGCTGGATAATCTTGTCTAATCATGTCTTCTCTTAGACATGCAATGTCTGTCAAGGCCACAGCTGTCACAATTGTTGGATCTAATGGATAAATCTTTTTCAAAGAGAGCTTTTCTGTTCAGTTTGAAAGCTCATAGTGGGCTTGAAAAGCTTTGTGAGAAGCAAGTCATTTTTCCTCACAATGTGGATATTTTATGGTAGATGGTAGACAAAGTCAGGATCATGCAAACCATCGCATTAAATGACGCTAAAAGCTACGCGGTGTAATTATTTCGGAGTCTTTGTGAGACCAATGTGGGTTAATGAATCATCAGTTACATGGCGCTGCTCTTCTTCGCAAATACGTATATCTGTGCCACTTCATTTGGAAGAGGAGAGATTTGTTTTCTCCTTTTTGATTATTTTTGAGGAGAAACACTTGAACACATGTTAAATCTGTTTGTTATTTTCAGAAATAGAGAATGAGCATGGCAGATGCTTGAAAGCAGCTGTGACAAAACTGTGTGGCAACGATTGTTAAACTGAATGGTTTTCTGAGCCTGTTTCTGTGGTGTTATAACACCCATTTGACTGCCAGTTATTAATTAATAGTTTTAATTAGTGATTAATAATATTTAAAAATAAAATAAAATACAAATGAAACAAGTAAAACTGACATAAACTACAGTAATAATAGAAATATCACAGTGACAATAATTATCATAACAACATTTTCTCAAATAGCAGTATGACAACGGTCAATTTAACAAGACAAGCACACTTTGAGGTTATAATTGCTTTTAATATTTGCGAAATGTTTCATTGCTGTTTTCATGAACAGCAAAGTGCAATCTTAAATAATTTATTGAAATGATAACCTGATATTAAAAATTCCACTTTGAGAAGACCATTTTTGCCTTTTTTGTTCTGTTTTCTTTTGTGCGTGTAAAACAATGTTGGCAGGAGCAAAGTAGCATTTTGGCAAATTGCAACATACATTTTTCATTTCTTTTTTTCTGATTATTTATGGGACAGACTACTTATGCTGAGATGACTAGTATATCAATCAGCAGACGGAAGAAAAAGAGACTTTTGGTAATCTATTAATCATTTAAGGCATCTATAAATGAAAACAACAAATCATTATCTGGCTTCAGCCTCTAAAGTACAGTTTTCAGTTTTTTCTTCCATTCATTTGCACAGCTTAAAAAAACCATATCCCTAACCTTAACCATAACCAGTCAATGCCTAACTAACCTAACTGCAATTCCAATCTTAGCCGTAACCTTAACCAGGTCCTCAGAAATGAGGTTCTGTCTCATTAGGACCAGGTTTTGGACTCAATGATGACTACTAGTCCTCATGCTTGTCAGTGTTTATACTAGAAAAGGTCCTAAAGAGATAACTACCACTCATTGACAGACGTTAAAGTGTCTGCTGGTGTAGTTGTCACAGTAGCTGATGGAGAGTTACTTCCTTTATCATTGACACTCCTGCTTGCTTTTATGTTTTGCATCTAATATTTCTGTATTTGTAAATTTAGCCCACGATTGAACGCAGTTTGTGCTTTCCAGTGTTGCTTGGAAGTACAGTTACCACTGACAGCCCTAGGATTTATTTACTTAAGTGTAGACATCCCTGTTTGTGTGTGTGTGTGTGTAGGTGTGTGGGTTTCTGTGTGTTACAGATACGGCTTGCCCTCACTTGTAAAGTGATTTGTCTTTCTCCTGTCTCGACTGTGCGCTCCGGTAAAATGATTCTGTTAAACAAAATTGCCTCTCTCTCCCTCACACACACACACACACACACACACACACACACACACACACACACACACACACACTGTAGCCAATATAAATTAGTTTCTCCCTAGAGTACTCTTTTTTTTTTTCTTTTAACAGCTCTTGAAATAAAGAGGACAACATGTATATGGTGTTTTGCTGCATGTTTCTGACTTTGCAGTGCATCATTGTTGTTCATGGACCAGTTTTTACGTTACCTTTTTGAACCCATCCTTACAAATTGTCCCCCTCCGTCCCCCCGTCTCCTCCCTTTATCTTCAGAGGAATATTAATCTTGTTGTTTAGAGCGTGAAGCTTAAGAATCTCTGAATCTTTAATCATTTGCCCCTGGGTTGACCAGTGTAGTCAGGAAAGAGTGCAGCTGGAGATGATATAATGGTTATCACTTCTCCGTTCTCACTTGTGCTTGCTCGTAGATATCTCTTATTATATTTCTGTTGATCCAAAACTGCCTGCTCTATCACTTGTTTAATATCGAGGAATATCAGGATCCTTAATCCAATCTCCTATATCTACTGCTGTGTGTTTGCATGTGCGTGTCGTGCAATACAGTGATAGTCAAGCATATAATTCTGAGGCTGGGCATGAATTCATTCATCCGCTGGGATTAGGTGTTTTTGTTCGTGTATTTTAATTAATTAATGAATTGATTGAGGACAATAGTTGTTCCAGCAGATAATTGGTCTAGCAATCAATCAACAGACTCCCTGACATGCACATTTGCACACCCTTAATGACATACTCTCATTTAACCTGGGTCTGCCTCAGTCTACCCAGGCAACGCACCCCTTCCTTTAGCACCACCAGGCTTAATGAAAAGAGAACTCCGAAGAGCAGGAGGGGGAAAAAACTAGGAATCTCTCCAGCTAATAAGACTGCTTTAACAAGAAACAAGTAGTGCATGTTGTCTTCGCTGTTGTGTGTGTGGCATTACTTCAGAATGTAGGTGTGTGTGTGTGTGTGTACGTATGTGCACAGCTGTGCGCATGACTTTTATTCTTGCCCTTCACCACGGGTGATTGGCTAACGGTCGACTCCTACCTGAAGTTGACAAAAATCAATATATCATCACCTGGGGCCTTACACACACACACACACACACACACACACACACACACACAAGCAGAATTTGCAATGGGAAAGGCAGAGCAATACAAACACACAGCCTACTTTAGTCGGGGTCTGTTTTCTGTAATAGAAACTTCCCACAGAAACTGACCCAGACAGTGACGCACAATGACAAAGGTCACCGAACATTAAACTCCTTTGAGACCAAGACACTCTCTCCAGGACACTATAGAGAGGAAATCATGAGAAATGTGTGTGAGGTGGAGTAACTAAGGACGGTAGGTCAAGCTGAGTTTTAGGTTTGTTTTGTGCTTAGTATCATGGGGGTTTATACCAAGAATATATAGGCTGTGAATGTCAGTAAATGGATGAAAATGAATATTGAACAAAGAAGCCGAAGTGACTATTGACCAGACGATAAGCACTGGTGAGTGTGTATTGATGGCCGCGCCTGGTGTCTTGTTGATATCGACAGGGGTGTGTTTGTGGCACTCGCCTCATAGGAGCTTATCAGACCTTTTGATCACTATGATTGACTGAGGTGCCTGGGAGATGCACGTGTTTCTGTGTGTTTGTGCGGCAGTGTCAGAGGATATGCTGAGTATTATGCATGAATCTTTTTAAAACTGAAATAATCCTGCTTATTGTGACTCATTTCTGATTCAGATGTTCTCTCTCTTTGCATTAGATGGCCGTAGATGTGTTGGAGGGACTTCTTGAAGAGGATGACGAGGTTGTCCAGGTAAGCACAGAAACTGTGTCCTGTGTCAAATGTTGAAAAATAAGGTTTTTACAGAATGGCATTCATTCGTTTATTGTCTAGTGCCACTTTATAATCCACATGAGGGTCACAGGAAGCTGGAGCCACTCTCAGCTGACATACGGAGAAGGTCGTCTGCCAGTCTATCGCAGGGTCAACACACAGAGACAAACAACCATTCACTCGCGCATTCACACCTATGGTCAATTTAGAGTGTCCAATTAACCTCTCCATGTTTTTGGACGGTGGACGGAGTACCCGGACAAAAAACGATCTGCGCGGGTTCATCGTGCTGCTGTAACACTTCTATATTATATAATAGAATAATGCTGTGGTGGATGCAAATAACTCAGCATGTCGGCCCAGAGAAGTGTAAAAATGCAGGTCAGAGGACGTCGGTTGCGGAGGCGGAATGTTCTGCAACTAATTGCTTTGCGCATGCAAAAGAATGTGGCTACATGTGTCCTTGTTCTCCACCTCTGAATGTGTTAATCGTGACTGGATCTGATATAAGTACGTGTGTCTTCTCTGTGTTTGCGCGCGTGTGCTCACACACACACACACACACACACACACACACACACACACACACACACACACACACACACACACACACACACACACAGAATATGACTGAAACCCTTAAACGGTCATTAGAGAGTTGCGTAAATTGCGGTACTTTTGTGCTTCAGCAGCTACCATGTGCTGTCAGTGCGCTCCAAATCCTCGCTGTCAGTAGTGGCGGAAGTGAAGGTGTGTCACTGAGTGTCAGATAAAAGAGCATGGTGGTGTTTCTCTCCTTCACTCCCCCCAACACACACACACACACACCCATCAGCTGACAGATTGAGAGCAGTCAGTGGGGGCTGAACTTTTAAACTCACTCCAGCGATGCACAGCTGTGACATGCGATGCATACAGTCATCAGTTCTCATGGTTAGAGCGTGTTCCGTCATATCAAAGTTGCATTTGTAGGTAGGGTAGTATTTGTGATGTCAGAAATGCATGACAGACACGTTCAGCTACATCATTCGCTCTCGTTCTCTCTCTCTCTCTCTCTCTCTCTCCGTCTCTCTCATTTCTTCTTCTCTTAAACACAGTTGATAACTTGTTAGCGCTCGCCTCCTTCTACTTGCTCTTGGTTATCTCAAAATTGGAGCCTCCCTTGTACAATGTAAAGTCTGTGCAAACAACATAGCTGGTTCCTTGCAAATCTTGTTTCAAAGGCTTTCCGCCGCTTCATGATGCTTTTGTTCTTCCTTCAGCAGCACCATATGGGAGCTAAGATGTGCCGCAACTTTGAAATGACAATAGTGCCAGTGATTTGATTGACAGACACAGCATTTATTTTATAATGCGTGCGCCTGACTGGGGTTGTGGTAGGTTAGAGTGAAGTCTCTGAAGTTTTAATTGGCAAACTTTCTCATGTTTTAATTTCGAGTGCTGATGCATAAACCATCTTTACTAGAGACACAAATATTTCACAGTGGACCATCTGCAAAGACATTCTCTAGCCTTGACGTCCCATGCTGTTTTGAAGCCACGCGGCAGTCCTCACTTTTGAGGGAGTTTACATTTTCATCTAAAGTTACCCAATTTCATTATTTCTTTCTTACATATACACAAGGAGGGTTTTTTTTTCTAGGTTCTGCATCCACAGTTAATGTTTTAATGATAAGAATACTTGTGGTTCTGAAACATTAATACATTCATTCAGTGCTGCGGTTGCTCTGATAAGTGTGGCTGCAGGGGGTAGCCTCCCACTCTGCAAGCAGAGCAGCCATTCAGAATTCACTGCGGCATTAGTTGATGTGTTTGTTAGCTAAATGGTTGATTTGGCAGAGGTGCGGGTCCCCACTGCCTCTGCCCTCCATGAATAATGAATAAAGCTAATATTTGTATCTTGGTGCTTGAAGAACAGTGGGTGGAGGATCTTTGGCCTCAGATGAGAGGCACACACACACCTCCGAGTTGGATGAGGGTCGGGCATGATTACATCAAGAGGTTGAAGAGCAAACTCTGCACAGTGAATGTGCTGTTGTTTGAAAAAGAGCGACAACAAGCTTGTTTGTGGCGTGTGTTTCAACATGCTTAGTTAAAAATATGCCTCCCTCAGTCTCCCCCCGCTGTTTGAGCTATGTGGAGCAATTGGATTATTTCAAAGCATGAATTCATCTTCATTCCTTCACATCTTACTCTGCAAGGTGTTCTCTTGATTTGAGTGATGCTCACTGGTGTGATAAGGATTGTTGTTGTTTTTTGCACCAGAAGAGGCTTAATCATTAGCACATATTGTAAGTACATGGAACTCTATTATAGCTGAAATGTAATTACTGACAAATACAGTGTATTGAGATGAAAGACAGCTAGCTATGGGACCCACTGGAGCAATATATAGTCATAATCTATTGTTTTTGACATTATATTGTTCTGCAATTGACTAATGCTGTTATGTTCCTCTGGTTTGCTCTAATCGAGCTGTTGCTGTGTTGTATATTTTGAATAAATAGCAGAATATTTAAATTATGGATCTAAAGCTGTCTTCAAATGCACATGATCCACAGAAAGTCTTCTTGTGGGGATAATTGGGATTAAGGCCACATGATGCTTGAAGAAAGTCTTCATCAAATGCTTTCCTGTGTAAATCAATCTTGTGCAGACCTTAATGTGCACTTTTCTTATTGTGTGGCTGCAAAAAGTAATGTGCAGAGAAAGGAAAAGTTACCGCATAACTTTGACGGTAAAATGTAAGCATTAGTGTTCACAAAGGGACACATTAACTAATATACTTCAGTACGCAACAGTAGGTTTTATTGCACTGGTGGTCATATAAATGATCTAAGTTCTACATGTTTATGGTTTTTGCCAGGATGTATAATTCGCTTTGAAACGCTGCACAAGACGTGACCTTTTACGACCTTTTACACTCATCATCACCTTTGCATGGTACTTTGTTTTGGATGGTACATTTTTTTACTTTGTAATTTTGAAATACTTTTTGGTAAATTGCATTTCTGTAGCCAAGATGATCAAGATGTGCTTCAGCGCTGCAATTCTTTGAAATAATCGATTTTTAGAAGTTGTAAAGGTCATGAAGACCATGGAAAGGTATTATTAACACTAACAGTTCGATAAAACAGCCAGTTTACATCACAGCCTTTCAATTATGACTTGTAGGGCTGGGTGTCATTCCAGATGTTTGGTTCGATTCCAACTCACAAGGTCCCAATCAGACAAAATGTGGATCTCTCAAACCATGCCCCCCTAGCTATCAAAAGAAGACAACAGTTGTTTTGAGGTCACAATTGAGGACAACAAACTAAACTGAAAAGCTGCGTGTGGAGGTTTCTCTGGTTCAACACCACACATATTAAAAGATCAATCCAAGGATGCAATTATTATTGGATCTTCCAAATAAATATTGATATGAATTGAATAATACATAAAATTTCATTTGATCATGTTTTTATATTTCTCTAAAGAAGGGATAAGAGAAATGTGTGTGCGTCAGTGTTAAACAGGTTTGTCAAAAGAGGTCGTGGGATTTCGTACGGTCATGCTCTGTGAGGGTTACAAATCTTTTTACCCTTGTCACTGTTCACTCACTGCAACAAAGAGCACTTTCTCTTTCTCTGTCTGTCTCTTGGCGTCACACCCTCCTGCCCCCCTCTACCCATCTCTCTTTTTCTCTGTGCCTCACAGGTGTGGTATCTCTCTGGCTGGGTGTGCTACCTCCAACTGGAAAAGGCAAAAGAGCAGCAAGATAGAGAGGGGAGGGAAGTGACGCAGGAGGAGACCGAGGAGTGGAAGGCACTGAAGGAGGCAGCCAGGTCGTACCTGACGAAAGCTAAGAAGGTAATTCAGGTTGCGATACCTCTTTATATCTGTCCACAAACATATCTAGAGCTGAAACAATTCATCGATTATTAAATTAATAGACAACTATTTTGGTAATCGATTAATCCGTTTGAAGCTTTTTTCATGATTTAAATAAGATTTCCGATTGTTAAAGCGTCTTTAACGAAGAATAACAAAGAAATCATCAAAAGTCAATCATTTTGATTTGTGGACAAAACAAGACATTTGAGAACATCATCATTTCCAGGTTTGACAAACACAGATCAACATTTGTTTAAGGTTTTCTGACAAATAATCGATTAGTTGCAGCTCAAGACATTTCTCATTATTTAAACAAATCCCATATTAGTGGATTGATCCAGAGAGTGTAAACGAATTTTCCTTGAAAAGTTGTGTAGTCGTGGGTTCTTGTGTGGGTCATGCGCCGCCACACATTTTCATGGAGATTAGTTTGTTCATTTAAAGTTATCCTGCTGTTAGTTGACACACAAACGGCAATGAAAACCATAACCTCCTTGTTGGATGTAAAAATAAATAGTTGCAGCTCCACTTCAACCATAAAGTGTTAGATGCTGTTTAAATATTAATGCATTGGTAATAATGTAATGCCATTAAATATTAACGCCCACAAGAGCCATTTATTTGCAACGAGTACTTTTTTAGTTTTGATACTTATACATTTTCCAATATTACTACTACGCTTATGCTAAATGAAATGAATACATGACTTTTACAGTCATCAAACACTGCTGTAGCTGTGAACTGCACTGTGTATTGCAACTGCTTATGGCTTGTTTCATCACTGTCACAGTAGTTAAGACTGCCTTATCAGTTTTTTGTCAGTGAGTACATGTTGTACTGTATGCATGTGACGTATACCAGAGGATTCTAACTAAGCTCTGTTTAATCATTTGATTGTGATTCAAATCTTAGCCCTCACAAAGTTCCTCGTGAATAAGATTCTGTCTCATTAGGAAGAGGTTTTGGTCTTTATGGGAACTGCAGGTCCAGACAAAAAACACACACACACACACACACACACACACACACACACACACACACACACAGAGTGATGCGTCTCATTCATTCTGCCATTCTGTCAGCGAGTAATGCTTCTATGGAGCAGTGATTCATGTTAGTCTAAAATCCAATAGGCTTGTAAATCAGACAGCACAGGCTGAAGGATGGCAGGCCCCACCTCCACTTCAACCAACCCTCCCCCCCAACTCCCATCCTTCCCTCTGCCTTGTCTGCTCCGCTGACATCCTCCACAGATGAGTAGGGGCAGGACAGTGGCAATATATTGATGCCTGTCTCTCTGGGTAGCAGTGCAGTGACAGTGCATGTCTAACCACCGCCATCCACTCAGAGGGTGTCCAAAAAGACAAGATCGAAGTGGGAATTGAACTGCCAAGAGGGAGAAATAAAAGAAAGTGTGGGGAGGAAAATAGGAACACATACATACAGATTTGAGCTTTGTGGTGGGAGTTAATAAAGAAAAAATGGAATTGAGAAATAGGGGAAAATGAAGGTCTTAGCTGTGTTTGCACGAAGAGAGACTGATAAAAGGAATGGGTGAGTTGTCAGAGCGTGACGAGTAAACTCCAGTAAACTTTAGTGGAGTGACTAAGTGAAGCAACAGACACAGAGTGATGTGATGTGATGTGATGTGATGTACAAAGTTCTTTAAAAGGTGAGGTCCACCATGATTCTCTTATATTCATATCTGAGCTTTGTATTAAGTGTCTCTATGTGTGTTAATTATTAATGACGAGTCAGTCTGCTAGTTAAAATGGGCTCCAACAGGGAAATGAGGCCTCAAAGCCCAACAGCTTTTGTGTGTGTGTGTGTGTGCACATGTCTTAAATAGGCTGTGTGGACCAATTGTCAAACAATTTTGTGAGGACATTTTGGCTGGTCCACACAACTTTAGCTGGCGGATAAAGACCTGGTTTTAGGGTAAGGGTTAGGCATTTAGTTGTGATGGTTAAGGTTAGGGTAAGGGGCTAGGGAATGCATTATGTCTTTGAGTGTCCACACAAAGAATGCAAAACCATGTGATTGTAAGAGAAAGTATTGCAGGGATACAGTTAGAGGAGTCGGACACACTCTTACACACACACACACACGCTCATGCTTTAGTGTTGACCAAAGCAGGTCAACGTTGCTGATTGAATGGAAATGGAAATGCTTCGGCGACAAACCAACTGTTCAGCAAACGTGCAGAGAAGTGACATTTCCACCATTTTGTTCACAGATGACATGTTGTACACAAACACAGTGCTGATTTAGCTACCGCCCTCCCCCCGCTCTCCCCTCTTCCTCTATCAGCGGTACCTGCAGCCTCACAGCAGGGGTTTGCGCTTCCTTCTGTTCCTCTTCTGTACTTCATTTCCTTATCTTGAAGAATTTTAAATGAAGTGGCAGAGCTTTTCTGTCTTCTTTTTGCATTGATGGAAGATGTATGGGACAGACAGCTAGATGGCAAACCAAAGGCAGTAGTGTGGGAGCAGGTGCAGTTACTCGTGAGTGAATGGTAAACTGCTGGTAAAGGTTTTTTTTTTAAGTTTAGTTTATTAAATGTATTTGTATCAGGGACAATATACAAAATACCTCTCACCTACATGTCTCTGGGAAGTTTGAAGTCTGCCCCACACTAGAGGGCAACTGGTCCCAATTTGGCCCTTCCGACAACTGTGGGTGCCTGGTAGACGGTACAGAAAGAGGACAAACTTGCTTATTTAATGTGTCCTGCAGAGACGTATCACAATCGAAAGGAGACAGTCCGCCTCCATGTCTGTTTACAGTCTGAAGTCACGTTAAATCACGCAAGTTCTCCTCCCTGAAATCGTGTGATTAAATGTGACTAGAACGTCTAAAACATGGAAAACCTGTTCTGCTTTTAAAATCAAGCCAGATTTGAAAATCTACTAGAGTGGGGCAGGCTTAACAGACACGTTTAAAACCATCCTGAACAGAACAGTCTTTCTGTTTTCACCCCACAATTACTTGTATTTTTTAAAGTGTGAAGTGACGAATCTCTACATTTGCTTTGCAAATACATTAAACATTAATATGAAGACTGGGTTTTGGAAACGTTAGGTATAAATTAAGGTTAGGATTAAGTTTTTGATTAAGGTTAGAGGTAATGTCAATGTAATGTCATCTGAAGTCATGGTGAGTTGTGTGTGTGTGTGTGTGTGTGTAGGTGGTGAATAGTGGCAAGGGTAAAATCAATAGTAAACCGGACTTGAAATGGAAGTTGAGTCTGTGCCAGATAGGGTGCAATTGAGGAAGGATGTGCAGTGTATGCACAGAGGACAATGCCATATACATCACACACGTGTGTGTGCACGCAGGCAGCGAGGGCAAATGGAGGTCAAGAGCTTTACTATTTGATGTGGCTGAAAGGGTATCTCATGAGCATGGATTGTGGGTAGGGTTGGGTCTGAGGTGGACTTGTCATGTAATTTTAATGCCTTTTCTTATCAAGGATGTGACTGGAGGACCATGGTGGTAAGTCACAGTTCTGTGTATGTGTCTGTCTTTCACCTTCAGGGACATGCCCCGTATCTCAATTTCCCAGTGAAGAAGTGTGTGTGTGTGTGAGTGTGTGTGTGTGTGTGTGTGTTTGTATGACGATGAGGCTCAGAGGAAATGTGCTGAAACGGTCTTATTGTTTTCTCACCGAAAGAAAATCACGGTTGGCTGAAATTCGTCCTACTCAGCATTTTAACATAATTATTAGGTCAAATATATTGAAATATGCCAGTTCTGATATGATTACGTTGAAGCAAAGTTAGCTTATGACCTGAAATTCTATATATTTGTAATGGAAGGAGCATTTTTTCACTGGCGGTTATGAGAAGATATTGACTAACTAATTTGCCATTGGACTGGAGACTACAGAATTTCCTATTTTCTTCTTCTTTGCTGTTGGCAGTTGGCATCCATAATGTTGCATTTTATGCCTCCTACTTTTCTTTCCATCTGTTGAAAAATGGACAAAAAGGGAATTGAATGGAGGGCATGATTTTGGCACAGTTTGCCTGTGCGTGCTTGTATGCGTACAAGATGTGATATAACATGCGAAAGTATGAGGAGATGTGTCTCTTTCCCTGGCAGGTGGGTCATTTGGTGAGAGTGGCCGAATGCATGAGGGGAAAATGCTCAAGAGAAAGGCAGGGAGAATAACGGCATTAGAGAATAAAATGAAAACGGAGGTAAAAAGAAATGGGAAATTGAGGGTAGATGTGGAGCGGAAGGTGAACAGTGATGGCATGATTAGGCTTTCATCATTTAATCAGTCTTTCTTCATTCAGTATAAAAAGGTCTCTACCATGAAGGGGAAAATATAATTCTTTTGATAAGGGATGCATTAGGGTTTATTATTACATTTTTGTCCTCAGCGTATTGGACAAAAGATGGCAAATAATCCTTACCGGACCATATGATCAATATATCGAAAGAAATTGAGGATGAAAATATCATTTTGTTCTAATATTTATGAGAAATTCAATGAACTGAAACCTAAAAAGATAAATCTTAACACCTTGTTAAGTATATTAACACAAGCTCCTGTTTGTTTATAAAAACAGGAGCACTGTTTATAAAAGTGAATGGATTATTTTGTAGATTAAATGTCATATAAGACATAATACATGGTTTATTGAAAAATATTTATATGAGCATGGAGTTTAATGCTGATAAAAAAAATGGTAATGTTGCAGCTGAAGGGGAAATGTATCTTTAAATATTCTATGTCAGGAAATATAATTACATACATTTTAAATATGTGCTCCTGATTTCTTTAAAAAAAAAGATTTGTTGTAATATTTAATAAATGTATTTCCCTTAATGAAATTGCTGTGCAGATAACAGCTCAAAGCCATATCTCCATGCCACTGATAGCAAGAGTACCTTCATCTCTTCATAATTTCATAAAAATTATATTCTGTGTGATCTCCAATTTATTTTTATGATAACAAATTTATTAATTTCCCCTGATGGGGAAAACTAGTTTGCTCTGTATGAAAAGGACCAAATGCTTTTTTTCCCCGTCGTGCCTCTGACACACAGTAAGAATAGTGATGAACAATGCCAGATGACACAAATAAGGATCCTCCCAGCTGCTCCCAGAAATATCTGGATTGAGATCTGGTATATAAAAAAAACAAAGCACACACGTATATTAAGCAGAATTATAGCACAGCCAATTAATTCATCGTGTTTGTTTTCATGGTCGATGTCATATGGGCAAGTAGCCTATAAAAATCAGCTGTTTTTTATATTGTGCTCACTGTTTCAAATATATATATATATATAGAGATTTTTTTTTCTTGCACATTTTCTTTTAGTGTTCTCATTGGAATGCCTCTGCTGTCATTGTGAGTTGAAGGAGAGGGGAAATAAAGTTAACATCATTATTTCAATACATGAAACCCCAATTTGGTATTACTCTAGGTTTCCTTGAACCTACTTTATTCTCTCACACACAAATATATTTAAGCATATTTTTCTCCATTTGTCTTCAGAATGTTCAATCACATTAAGTGTGATTTTTTTTTTTTTGCCCGCGTGCCCTCATTCACTGCAAATTGCCTAATGGTTTGAAACTCACTCGTGACAGCACCATTAGAGAGTTGCAAAGAGATAATGTCCAGTGAGGACCATTAGAGATGTTTAGTACTATGTGCATTTTTTTTCCCTTTCTTTTTCTACCGTAGAATATTGAAATTGAATCATTCCATGGAGATACTCTGTGGGACAGAAGTGTAAAATAATACATAAACCATTAAAGCTGAATACTAATTACAGAAACCATAGATTTTTCGAAAGCAAAATTTCCTGAAAAACCTGTCCCATTGTCGAACAGAGCACGTCCATGGACTGCAGAGCATCACTTATCCTCACTCAGCCACTACATCAGATGGGCATGATTGCAGCCTTGGAATCAATGAAACCACAAACCTTCCTGATAATATTGCCTCTCGGGGTACAGTGGAAGATACAGCCATTATTTATCCTTCCACAATACACTAAGTCCACAGTATGCTGGAGAAGCACTGCAGGCTTAGTTTGTGAACTCAATGATTTGATGGCTAAATCCACGTTTATCAAATTTCTTCGGAGTTTGATTAATTCCTATTTTATTAATAGCAGTATTAATAGAATATTTGAAAGGTAACAGTAAGTAGAATGTTATTGTTTTAGTGTCTCTTAAATTTGAAGAGGAAACACTCTTACAAGATGGCAGAGACATCCACTTATCTCTAAATAGACAGATTTGACAGTGTAGAGAGGCTCGCAAGCCCTTCAATCAGTCATTGCTTTAGCCTGCATTATTCCCCAAACAATAACACAACAATATCAGATTAATATACTGTATAGTCTGTTTCTCGGCTGGGATTTATCCTTGTGGGGCGGGCAACGTCGTCCTGTCTGAAGTCACCGAGCAGTAAGAGAGAGAGATTTGGTTGACGAAACACAGCAGGCCGAGAGATGTGTCTGCATTTGTGGTCACTGGTGGATGGCGAAGTTATCTAAAGCCCCTGTTTGCATTGCTCCCCCCTCCCCCATCCCAGAGTGAGTGTCAGATTAGTGGTGCATCCATCTTCCATGACCTCTAGGAGCTGAAGAGATACTGTGTTGCCATCTTGTGACATTTCAAACAATGCAAGAGCAAGACTGTCATTTCAATGCCATGCTATGCCACTGAACGACCCCTTTTGTCAAATGCTTTAGAATGGTGGCCTTGTAATTTCAGCCATTATGCATGAACATGATCACCTCCCCCCACACCCTGCACTGGTTTAAGAGACTGGAAGACCGTGTTGCAGAGGCATGTACTGTGGTGCCATCATTAGGATGAAACATTGTTGTTTAATCCAAATTACATAAGTGATTGGAATATAGCAATTTGATGTGATTCACCAATGAGGTAATTTGTTTTGATCTTTATCAGTTTTTCTTGGACTAGAGGTCCAATTTGCTATATTGAGCACCGATCAGCACAGTTGAGTATTCAAGTCAGACAAATCAAAATCAAGTAAAGATTACAGCTAAAGTCAGTAATCTATGAACACAGACAAGTTACACGAGAGCAGGAGGAGAAGGACAAGCTCCAAGCCATTTCGGGGCCCTGTCCATCTTGGAAATGCCAGACCAGTATTAACCCTGCTCTTATCTCTGTCCTTGGCTGAAGCCTTTTATCCAAAGAACAAGCTTTCTGTGGAAGTAAATCTGGAGAGTTGTCTTGAGTTGGACACTTTGACCTACTTTCAGCCAGTGCCAGTGCCGAGGGGCCCCCGTCAGATTGTGCTTTTTATTGTCGCAATCAAGTGAAACTTGTGCCGTACTCATCATAAAAGGGTCATCTCGAACTCGGAGCTTTCGGCGAATTTAAGAGTTAGCTTGTCGTGAATATGATGTGGCAGTGTACAAAATGCCCTGTCTCACGAGTGCAGTAAGCAGGGTCCAACATTTCTTGTGATTTTTCAGTTGCAACCATCAGAACAAACACGCTGATATCACCAGTAGAAAAGGAGTGCGACATGTGTACAAGTACTGACCTATATATATTTACATAGTTAATAGATAAATTAGTCTGTGTTACCTTTATTGTAATTGGTTAATTTTATAAAGGTTTACAGTCTTTTAGTTTAACTGACAGATCTTCACACACGATTAATCAACAGTGATGCATTCAGACCTGAGATACTTCTATCCCTCACATGTTGACTGACACGCCAGTTGTGGAAAAAGACAAAACTAATAGAAGTAATGTCAAAATGTCAAATGGACCATCGTCTGTGAGCATCAACAAAATGTCTGTGTTGAATCTCTCTGAGGCTTTGGTATTCCCTGGCCCAAACCACAGAACTCGATACAACCCAAAAAGTGGTATAAAAACCCCAGTCAGACATCTGACATTCCCATTTCTTAGACTGTCAGGCCTTCTCCTGGCTCTTCATAGTCTGATGTTTAAATCGTTCCCTTAAGGAGGTGGAGTTGCTCAAAACACCACAGATCCCCATCCACCATGTTAGACATGAACATGTCAGACAATACCAAAAGGCATATTTTACAATATCTAGTGAAAGGATCTGCTGAGCTCTATCGAGGTGGGTATTAGCTCAGCTGAAGCATTACCTCAGCAAAGCAAATTGGTCTTTCTGAATATCAGCAGTGTTGGAGAATCTCTCAAAGATGTCACACTTATTATGACACTGTTACAGAAAATGGAGTGCAGCAGAATGTCCCATATTTTCTAAATGCAATCCACCAAATAGAAGTAGTCAAATAATTTGTCTTCATGTGAATAACTGCAATAGCATCCTGTTATCTATACAGTGGATGATATTTTATTAATTATTGTGGCTCTCACAAAACGGGAAACCCCCTAGCTCCAACATTTTGGCTGTTTCTTCGCATTTTACACGGACAAAATAAGACCATCCATGTGTTCAAAAGTACATGTTATTAGCTGTTCTTTCACCTTAACAATGACATTAATTAATCTGTACCAAAAAGTGTCTGCATCTGCATCTGAATCTGAAAATAAAATACCACAGGTCAACAAATGCAGAGAGCAATTCATTAGAATTTTCTTTCTTTCAATAAATAAAAGTGTTATTCCTAAAAAGGGAGATGTTCATGTTTATGCAAATAATTGATTGCACATAGATTAACATAATGTTTTGCAGTGATTTTTTTTTAAGTTATGAATAAGAGCTCACCAAAGTTTTAAAGGTGAATGCGAAGCAGGATGTTTTTTAAACTGGATGCACAATTTTAGACAAATCTAAATCACGCACACAAACAAATGTTCTTATTTTGACAACCCTCACCCTCTCAGGTCGTCTTTGTTTTTTTATAAATCAATAATTTTTTAAACTGCAGTTAAATTGTGTTGCGGATTATTTTACAAGCATGAGAAGGGTTAGAGGTACATTGTCTACTCTTAATTTGTTTATTATTTCAAGCACAGTGCGTTTCTATCGATTACAATAACTAGAGTAAACATTCTTGAATTTAAACAGTGTATTGCTTTTCATTTGGCTCAAACTTTGCTGAGAAATGCTGAAAAGACACTTGAGAGCATGGCTTATTCACAGTCAAAACCAGTAGTCGAGTTAAATAAGAGTTGCTTTTTATTATGTTCCAGAGTCTTGACTGGCACACACACTGGTCGCTGTGTGATGGGTCAAGTTCATTGTGAAGGTGTCAGCAGGTCCACACAGCCAGACTGGCCTACTGTAATAACCATGTGATTTGAGTTGTCAGCCCTTTTTCATTTAGCAAACAGTGAGAAAATAAGCAGGCCATTAAGTCTGCTTGCCCTCTGAATGGTCCTTTTCAAGTGATAGCCGCTCCAGCATTTGCATTCCAGTTTCATGCATGGAACTTTCATTATATTGCAATTTAAAGAACATTTTGATGGCTGTTTAAGTCGTTTTTGAATGGAAATGATCTGTATTCCACTTAACTGAGTGGAACAGGTGGTCAAGACCTGAGTCATACGACCAATAATGTGGTCTTCTTGCCTCAGTCAGGACTGTAACCATACGCCTGGCAGTCGGGGACTTAATGATAGGTATTCAGAGGAATGACATTATCTGCTCGGTGTTCATCTCCAAGAGCGCTGCCACATCATGTGCTTACCTGGGCCCAAGGCAGAATCTGTGTTCATACTTAGATAGGACGTGTGTTCCACCGAGATAGCAAAGCACAAAAGTAGCCATGACCAAAATGCTGATAATGGAATCTGTGACATTTGATGTTAGTTTAATCCCCCCCCTCACTTTAGACTCACTCATTTTATTTTATCAATTCATTTTGTGGATTTGCTTCACCATGGCTGAGAGTGGTTTGTAGCTGCACAAAGACATGAGGTAGATTTTTATTTTTGTATGTTATTGTTATTTAACATGTCATATCTGCAAGTCTATTCCAGTATTTCTGGCTGTCTGACCTTAAATTTGTGTCCTATTATTTTAAATATGCAAGTTCAAATGATAAAGTAATTTTTTTGAATCACCCAACAGCTCTAAAAACCTCATGACTTATTCTTTTCATCAGTGAGTCATGTCATGTTTTTAATTAAATTATTCTACAGTGACACTGATTAACAGGAAAAACAACTGAACCTGATCTTGTATAAAAGCTCATTTCTGTCAACTCCCCTTAGCAAAAAACATACACACAGGCCGACATGCACAAATCCACACAAAATACAAGACATATTCACCAAGTGAGTGTGACACGTTATTATTAATTTAGTTTTAAACATTCTGAAATGAATACAAACCTAAATATTTATCCAATTTATAAAAAAAGGTTTTATAACTTGACATTTTCTTATATATAGCCATCGAGTCGCTCCACATTTCCTTCTGATCCCAAGACTGAGAAGTTCAAAACCATAACCGAACTGTTCACATTTTGATCCACTGGATCCAAAAGTGGACTTTCTGGATTTGTATAGAACTACTTTCTTAAAGCTCTTACCATCTTGCATTCACTTAACAAATTCCTCCTTATCTGTTAAAGTGTTGCTGAGATATATGCATCTGTTCAATGTGACTTTTTAAATTGCCTTCCAATGTGTAATCTGGATCAGATTAATCTGATGCTCATGTCTGATCCTGCATATACATACCAAATTTCTTTCAAGGTGAGTTTTGACAGACATTTATTTATTTTACAGTTTTGCGCATTCTAAGAAATAGGGATTTCTTTAAAAGTTTCTAAGTCTATACATAGGTAAATTTCCTAGGAATACAAACTTGATCACCTATCCATCACACAAAAGTCAGATCAATCCATTGCACACTGTAGACAGGAAGTTGATCACAGAAGGACAAGCTTGCAGGAGGTAACTAGGGCTATAAGAAATTAGGAGATTCCTTTGTATTTGTCATGGACATACTACAGCTTGTCTAATTTTGCAATACTCAACTCCATAAAAAATATTTAGCAATTATATTGCAATGAAATCCTTTACTAATAAGAAACGCAGTCGCAACGAGGAAACGTAGAGGCTGAACATGAAAAATCAATCAATAAGCCGCGTGTGTTAGGGTTATCTAAACGGTCCGTTTTAAGATGCTCCTCCAAGTTTGACACCATGCCGTCATTAATTCCCACATAATATATGATAATGTATGGTAATCTGTGTCACGGATATGCTAATTAATACCTAACCCCTACAATCTTACTTGTCCGTGGTGGTGGCAACACACACTCGTAAGAGGGTGCCATGTTCGACTTGTGGGGAAAATATACAATTGTGTGTTTATATAATAAGTATGTGCTGCTTTTGTGAGATGTTTTGAGCAATGAAAAAAAACACAATGATTGACTTTTATAGCACATGGATTTTATTAGATAATTATGTAAATATATCAAGCCTAGGGTGAAATGTGAAATCAGCTGGTGTGGAGATTCATGCACTCTTTTGTGTTTCTTTTCCTGAAATAGATTGTAAAGTCTTTTAAATAGTGTGCTAATATTAACACAGATTGCTATGAAAGTATACATTAAACAGCATAAATGTCACTTAAATGTCTTACCTCAAATCTAAACTGCTTTATTCTGAGTTGTTTTTCAAATGCACAGCATCCCCAAGCATTACAATCTCTGTATTAACAGCAGATGGCACCAAGTCATCGTAATGTAAAGTGTGAGCTTTAACGCAACTATCATTTTAAATCCACTACCTCCATGAATAATTGGGTTATCGATGGAAAGAAAAGGAAACCATGCATCTGCATGAAATGGGAGAGTTTTACTTTTTTTTTTTTTGTATTCCATACGAGAACATTTAGAAATGAAGACATGAAGTACAAAGGCAAAAAAAAAAAGAATCTGCAATCAATTGTGTTAGAGAGACAGTTTAGTAGCAACTGTGCTGGTGTTATTGCTAAAGGTTTATTGGAGCTGAAAGGTCAGCTTATGTGTTGAGTATGAGCTGCTCACAAGATGTGTTACAGAAATGTACATAACTAAACCATAATAGAATTACCGTAAAGCAGGTTGCAGCACCAGCTAGAAATAACTCTCTTTGACCCTTGAACTGCAGGTCATTGTTTCTTGCTCTACATAAAGAGGCTCGAATGCCTTAATAATAATAATTTT